>NW_022196914.1:2302182-2330186 GCF_008632895.1 Mastomys coucha | reverse complement strand
GGAAAAAAAAAAAAAACCTTTTCCCTTCCCGCTCCGCCTGCTCACCAACCCACCCTCTCCTGATTCCTGGCTCTGACATTCCCCTACACTGGGATATAGAACCTTAACAGGACCAAGAACATCTCCACACATTGATGACTGACAAGGCCATCCTCTGCTACACATGCTGCTGAAGCCATGAGTCCCACCATGTGTACTCTTTGATTGGTGGTTTAGTTCCTTGGAGCTCTGGGGGTACTGGTTAGTTCATGTTGTTGTTCCTACTGTGGGGCTACAAACCCCTTCAGCAACTTGGGTCCTTTCTCTAGCTCCTTCATTGGGGACCCTGTGCTCAGTCCAATGGGTGGCTCTGAGCCTTCACTTCTGTATTAGTCAGACACTGTCAGAGCCTCTCAGGAGACAGCTTTATCAGGCTTCTGTCAGCTAGCACTTGCTGGCATCCACAATAGTGTCTGGGTTTGGTGATTATAAATTGGAATAATCCCCAGGTGGAGCAGTCTTTGGATTGTCCTTCCTTCAGTCTCTGTTCCATACTTTATCTCTGCAACTCCTTCCATGGGTATTTTGTTCCCCCTTCTAAGAAGGATTGAAGTATCCACACTTTGGTCTTCCTTCTTCTTTAGTTTGCAGTTTGTGGATTGTATTTTGGGTATTTGGAGTTTCTGGGCTAATATCCACTTATCAGTGAGTGCATACCATGTGTCACAAAATAACTTTTGTGGTTGGGTTACTTCACTCAGGATGATATCCTCCATATCCATCCATTTGCCTAAGAATTTCATAAATTTATTGTTTTTAATAGCTGAGTAGTACTCCATTGTGCAAATCTACCACATTTTCTGTATCGATTCCTCTGTTGAGGGACATCTGGGTTCTTTCCAGTTTCTGGCTATTATAAATAATGCTGCTATGAACATAGTGGAGCATGTGTCCTTATTACATTTTAGAGCATCTTCTGGATATATGCCCAGGGGTGGTATTGCTGGGTCCTCCATTAGTACTATGTCCAATTTTCTGAGGAACCACCAAACTGATTTACAGAGTGCTTGTACCAGCTTGCAATCGCACCAGAAATGGAGTATTCCTCTTTTTCCACATCCTCACTAGTATCTACTGAGTTTTTGATCCTAGTCATTCTGACTGGTGTGAGGTGAATCTCAGGGTTGTTTTGATTTGCATTTTCCTGGTGACTAAGGATGTTGAACATTTCTTTAGGTGCTTCTCAGCCACTCAGTATTTCTCAGTTGAGAATTCTTTGTTTAGCTCTGCACCCCATTTTAATAGGGTTATTTGGTTCTCTGGAGTCTAACTTCTTGAGCTCTTTGTATATATTGGATATTACCACTTTATCAGATGTAGGATTGGTAAATATCTTTTCCCATTCTGTTGGTTGCTGTTTTGGAAGTACCACATTTTCTTTATCTATTCTTTGGTGGAGATATATCTAGGTTGTTTCCAGCTTCTGGCTATGAGTAAGTATTCTTGTGACATAGTGGGACATTTTTGGGGTATATGCCCAGGAGTGGTATAGCTGGGTCTTGGCCAGAAAAATCTCAGTTTTCTGAGAAACCACAAAATTGATTTCCAATGTGGTTGTACAAGTTTGCACTCATACGAGCAATGGAGGGATGTTCCTTTGTTACATATCCTAGCCAGAATGTGCTGTCACACATACATTTTTAACTTAGCCATTCTGATGGGTATAAGAAGAAATCTCAGGGTTTTTCTGACTTGAATTTCTCTGATGAGTAAGAACACTGAATATTTCTTTAAGTACTTCTTAGCCACTAGAGACTCTCTTTGAGAAGTCTCTATTAGTGCTGTATCCTATTTTTAAATTTGGTTATGGAGCAGAGACAAAAGGAAGGACAATTCAGAGACTGCTCCACCTAGGAATCCTTCCCATATTCAGTCATCAAATCTAGACACTATTGTGGATGCCAGCAAGTGCTGGATGGCAGGAACCTGATATACCTGTCTCCTGAGAAGCTCCGATAGTACCCCACTAATACAGAAGTAGAGGCTCACAGGCATCCATTGGACTGAGCACAGGGTCCCCAGTGAAGGAGCTAGAGAAAGGACCCAAGGAGCTAAAAGGTTTGCAGCCCCTTAGGACGAACAACAATATGAGCTAACTAGTACCTTCAGAGCTCTCAGGAACTAAAACTCCAACCAAAGAGTTGGCTCCAGCAGCATATGTATAGCAGAGGATGGCCAGGTTGGTCATCAATAGGAGGAGAGGCCCTTGGCCCTGTGAAAGTTCTATGCCCCAGTGTAGGGGAATGCCAGGGCCAGTAAGCAGGAGGAGGTGGGATGGTGAGCAGGGGGAACAGGGGTTTGTTTTAGATTTTGTTATTTTATTTTATTTTATTTTATTTTATTTTATTTTTGGAGGGGAACTTGGGAAAGGAGATATTGTAAATAAAACATCTAATAAAAATGATATTTATGGTATCTAAATACTTGAGTTCTTTATATACCTTGGATATTATTAGTCCTCTGTTCAATAGAAGGTCAGTGAAGATATTGTCCCAATCTGTAGGCTGCAGTTATGTCCTACTGATGTTGATCTTAGCATTGCAAAAGCTTTTCAGTTTCATGAGGTTCAATTTATTAATTGTTGATCTTAATGCCTGAATAATTGGTGTTCTGTTCAAGAATTTCTCTCCTGTGCCAATATGTTCAAGACAGTTCCCCACTTTATCTTTTATTATATTCAGTGTGTCTGGGATTTATCTTAAGGTCTTTGATCCACTTGGACTTGAGTTTTGTGCAGGGTGATAGATATGGGTCTACCTGAATGCTTCTACATGCATAAGTCCAGTTGAACTAGCACCATTTGTTGACAATGGCTTCTTTTTTCTATTGTATGTTTTTTGGATTCTTTGTCAAATATAAAGTGTGTGGGTTTATTCTATGTCTTCGATTCTATTCCGCTTATCAACTTGTCTGTCTTTGTGCTTATACAATGTGGTTTTTATTACTCTTGCTGTGTAGTACAGCTTGAGAGCAGGAATGGTGATGCCTCCAAAAGGTTTTTTGTTGTGCATGATTGTTTTATCTGTCCTCAGTTTTTTGTATGTTCATATAGTTGAGAATTGCTTTTTCAATGTCTGCAAAAATGTACTGGAATTTTGATGGGAATTGTTTTTAATCTGTAGATTGATTTTGTTAAGATGGTCATTTTTATTATGTTAATCCTACTGATCCATGAGCATGGGAGGTCTGTATCTTCTGAGGTCTTCCTCAGTTTCTTTCTTCAGAGGCTTGAAGTTCTTGTCCTACAGGTCTTTCACTGGCTTGGTTAGGGTTACAGCAGGGTATTTTATATTACTTGTGGCTATTGTAATAGGTATTGCTTCCCTAATTTCTATATCAGCCCATTTTCAACTTGTATAAAGGAGGGTTACTGCTTTTTGCTTGTGTGTGTGTGTGTGTGTGTGTGTGTGTGTTGTGTTGGTTTGGTTTGATTTCGCTTTGTATCCAGCCACTTTGCTGAACTGTGTGTCAGCTGTAGCAATTCCGTCCTAGAAGCTTTCAGGTGCAGCTCACTTGTAAATACTATCATACTATCTGTGAAGAGTGATACTTTGACTTATTCCTTCTCAATTCGTATCTCTTTGATCTCCTTTACTTGTCTTACTAGCTAGAATTTCAAGTACTATATTGAACAGACAGAGAGAGAGTGGGCAGCTTTATCTTGTCCCTGATTTTAGTGGAATTGTTTTAAGTTTCTCTTCATTTAGTTTGATGTTGGCTCTTGGCTAGCTGTATATTGCTTTGACTATGTTTAGGTGTGTGCCTTGTATCCCTGATCTTTCTAATACTTTTAACAGGAAGGGGTGTTGGATTTTGTCAAAGGCCTTTTCAGCGTCTAATGAAATGATCCTGTGATTTTTTTCTTTCAGTTTGTTTATATGACAGATTACATGGTAGGATTTGTATATTGAACCATTCCTGCATCCCTGGGAAAAAACCTACTTGATCATGGTGAATGAAGTTTTTTTGATGTGTACTTAGACTCAGTCTGCAAGTATTTTATTGAGTATTTTTGCATTCATGTTCATAAGAGAAATTGGCCTGAAATTTTTTGTGTGTTGAGTCTTTGTGTGGTTTAGGTACCAGGTATCTATGAGGTATGTGACCTCATAGAATGAATTAGGTAGTGTTCCTTCTATCCCTATTTTGTAGAATAGAAAAAAATTTGAGGAGTACTGGTATTAACTCTTCTTTGAAAGTCTAGCATAATTCTGCACTAAAACCATCTGGCCATGTTTTTTATCATGAATATTGGACTATTGTCAAGACTCAGTGTAATGCTGCAGCTACACAGGGTCTCTGGGTCAGGATCTGTGTGAGGTCCCGCTGCCTCACACCTCCTTACCCTTAATGTCTCCCACTCCAGGCTCATAAGGCTCAACCTTTGAGTTTATAGCCCATGGCACCCAGTCTTTGGTGCCAGCTACCATGAAGATCAACTCACCAGGCACCACTGGGGCAAATTGATGCCCCATCCACTCTCTCCTCCACCAGGGAAAGCAGCATAGGCTGAAGCCATCGTGGCTCTATGTAGGTGGCTGGCTGGCCAGCAGACCTAGGGCCAGCAATACTTAGCAATGACCTTGTTTTTTGCAGGAGCTGCAGGGACTGAAATCTCCCTGTTGTGGGTGGTGGCAGTCTTAAGGCACATCAGGAATGACTTTTGTTCTTGCAGCCTGCAGGCTGAGACTGAGCAGGAGAGGGTATAGATTCATCATTCTGCATGGTGGCTCTGTTCAGCCATCTTTCCTTCCTATTTTGTGAATCCACATTTTAAAAGCATATTCCCATAAGACTTGTGGAAGCATCCTAATGGAATAACTTTAATATAAAAGAGGTTCAAGGGTGCTGCCTTGCCCCATGCACTATATGAAGTCATACTGAAAAGAGGCCCTCTGTAAAGGAGAGGCTGTTAGCAGAACCAGTCTCTAGTGCCTTGAGCATCTCGAATTGAGCTTTCCTTCCTCCAGGATCCTCATCCCATTTCTTTGGATGCTCTCTGCCAAGAAGCAAGATGCACTGTTCCTAACTTAGTTTCAGAAATTAAGCACTAGGATGTAATCACACCACAGCAGGGTTGGTATCCTAGATATGTGTTTCTGGCTCCTTTTGCTCCTCTTTCTACTCATCCTACAGAAGCCTCATATATACACAGTTGGGAATCTGAGCAAGTGCACCATGAACATTAGTTGGGTGTCCTTTATGTCTCCACAGCCACTCCCACTGTTTCCAGGGTTACAGGATGGGAAATGGCTCAGGGGGAAAAATGCTAACCTTGTTGTCCTGACAACCTTAGTTTAACCACTCTCTCTTTTTAAAAGATTTAATTATATTTATTAGTTAAAACAATTTTCAAATTTAAATGTATTTTGATCATATTCTTCCCCACTCCCAAGTCCTACCAGATCCTCCCTCCCTACCCATCTACCCAACGTTTTCTTTCTCAAAAACCAAAGAAAATCAGAGTACAACAGATAGTTATCTCCAATTTGGCCTTTTCTACCTAATGTCTGGCTATGGGTCTCAGCATTTGCTTCTATCAGCTGCCGGAGGGAGCCTCTCTGATGATAATTGGCCTAGAAACTCATCTATGAGTAAAGCAGAATATCATTAGCCATCATGTTTATTTTATTTTATTCTAGAAAACCAAAACGAATAAAATAAAATAAAACCGCAATCAAAAAGAAAAACAAATAACAAACAGACAAAAGCCCACCAAACTATAGCCAAATAAAGTACCAAAAGCCTATGGAGTTTAGCGTATGTTGACCAACTAGTGCTGACCATGGGGCCTGAATGGAGGGAAATTAATAATTTATATAACTAGAGGGCATTTGGGAGGCAATGTGGAAACCTATTGCTGTAGAAACTCAAAGGATTCTGTGAGGATGACATAAGCAAGGGATCCTAGCAATGGAGCGCTCAAGTGTTGGGACTAGGAAGCCAATCGAGCTACAAAAGTCGGACCTACAATCTATCCTGCCTGTAAGATGTGCTGAGGCAATGGAAGCCCAGAATGTGTGATAGTAGCCAGCCAATGACTGTTCTAATATGAAGCCCATGTCATGAGAAGAAGCCTAGACCTGATACTGCCTGGATAGCTAGGAACTAGAGGCTAGATGGTCCAGAGATAAAATTAAATTAAATTAAATTAAAATTAAAATTAAAATGATGGCTAATGATATTCTGCTTTACTCATAGATGAGTTTCTAGGCCAATCATCATCAGAGAAGCTTCCTCTGGCAGCTGATAGAAGCAAATGCTGAGACCCACAGCCAGACATTAGGCAGAGAGGGCCCAAATCGGAGATCACTATCAGGTCCCTCCCCTTGGAGCTCGGAGACATTCCCAGAAGAGGGGAAGGAAGAATTGTGAGAGCCAGAGAGGTACAAGACATCAAGAAAACACAGCCCACAGATACCAAGTAGACGAGGCTCATGGGAGCTCACAGAGACTAAGCCAACAATCATAGAGCCTGCATAGGTCTTAGCTAGGTCTTCTGTATACACATTTGTTAGCTTGGTGTTTTGTGGGACTCCTAACAGTGGGAATGGGAGTATCTCTGACCTTTTGCCTCCTCCTGGGGCCCTGTTCTTTCTGTTGAATTGCCTCACGCAGCCTTGACATGAGGGCTAGTGCCTAATTTCATTATATCTTGATAATCCTTGTTCAGTTGATATCTGGAGGAGACCTGCTTTTCTCTAAAGGGAAAAGGAAGAGGAGCGGATCTGAGGGAGAGGGGAGGTGTGTGGGGGAGGCACTGACTGGAGTGAAGGGAGGGAAAACTGTGGTCAGGATTATGGTATGAGAGAATAAATTTAAAAAGAGAAAAAGGCCAGCATGTCAGAAAACCTAATTTCCTTTCAACCCTATTTTGGCCCATTTTGAGGTGACTTTCCTTTATCTACTCTGTTTGTAAAAGATATAGCTCAAAACAAACTAAACAGTTATGGTCACACATAACATTTAAGGCACAGAATCTGAACATGGCCTAATAGTTGATTCTTACTCAGGGTTTGTCATGAGTTTCTGGCCTAGATGTTGCACCCTCAGGCTTGGCTTGAGTGGGAAGATGTTGCAATACAGTGGGGAGAGAGCTATGGCTGAGGCACTTAATAAAAAATATCAAAATAAAAGAACTCTGTGTTAATCACTGTTGGAGTGGGATATATACAAGAGGTTAAATCCAGAGACAGCATTGGTTCTTCTTTTGCATTCCCTTCCATGGAATGGGGTATACTGGTTAACTGTCAGTTATAGCCACAAGGACATGGGATTTCGGGTTGTTGAGGGATCCCGGGGAGGAGAGCTAAGAGTGGAAAAATACTGAGTATTGAGAAAGAGTAGGGAGAGGATTTACCTCACCCTCTAATAAGGAAGTCTCAGAAAAGGTTTCCAACTTCCTAAGAGGACCTCAGATAAAATGTACGAATGCAAACGTGTGGAAAAACTGCCAGCCAAATGGCTCAAGCCTCTGTGGTAATTTCCTCTCGAAGCTGTGGCACTGGCTGTGGCTCAGGCTTACTGCGAGCAGGCACATCCTGCATACTTGCTTCTGGTCAGTCCTGACCCTACATCCAGCTTTCTGAAGGACTCAGACTCCCTCAGCATCAGCTCCCTCACATGGCTCTTGACAGGAAGCCTGCATTTCTCACTACCTGGTTCTTACCACAGACCTGTTCATTTTCCTGAGAGGTCATTCATCTTCTCCCTAAGACCAGATGGTCCACAATAAGGTATAAGGAGAAAGTACGAAAGTTGTGTACAACTAAATGTCAAATATGATATTTCACCTAACCCATATTTTTGTATTTAGAAGCAAATTATTTAATCACTCCTCACTCAAGAGAAAAGAGTTATTTAATAAAAGAGAAATAGTCTCTGCTTTTCTGGAGAAAAAAAAAACTGGAAAAAGACCTATGCACCTGTTTTAAAGTAACAGTATTTAAATAGTTGATCCTAAATTGAGATTAACAACAGGGCAGAAAGGCCTCTTCTCAGGGGTCATACCGTTGAGCTACAGGAGATAGCTTATACTTGGATTGTGCATTCTTACTCTTTTGTTAAATTTAAAAAAGAAAACAAGGTATGGCAGAGCATCATTCTTAAATCCAAAAATAAAATAGAAATTTTATATAGTTAATATATGTCACTCCAATTCATTCAGTTCATCAGCATGGTGGTAGGTAACGAATCCATTTTTTTCATGCGATCACTTAACCGATTGGTTGATTATGGTAGACTCTGAGATGTGTAAATATGATACTATTGGGATTGTTTTCACTTAGAAATATAAGATATCCATGACCCTTAACAAAAATGTCATCATCTGAGAAAACAACCTAAGAAAATCTACAACCACTGCATCTTTAATAACCATTTCGGGGTCAGGGTTGGGATATATCAGCACAAAGAGTTGGCAACAACAGGAGTACTTCTTACAGGAATGCTAGCAAACCAGTAAGCTGAAAGTATTTTATTTACAACTGAAGGCAAGATGGCAACAATCTTTGGGGGTTTGAAGTTTTGTTTTATTTAAGGTCAAGAAATGCTGGGGAACTCTCACTTCCTCTCAATTTGCAACTCCTGGTGCAGTGAATTTACTGGAACCAAAAAAAAAAAAAAAAAAAATCCAGTTTGTAAACTCTACTTAGGGAAATAAAGCAACTTGAAATCGATGATGGCATTACTTTTACATGGGTCTTATGCAATACAGTCTCACTTGAGATCCCCCTCCCTTGACCAGGACAGCAGCTAATCCAAACAGAATACTTCAGATCCCCACAGAGGATGGAAAAGCACTGGTCCATGCACATTAAACGTGAGCCTTCCAAAGCACATCTTTTCCTTTAACACTGCTGTCCATCCAAGAGTCTTTCTCACTGTTTTAGTTATATAAACTGGGAAGTAGAAAATGGAAGTAATTCTAGCTGGAGCATGATGAGGCTCGCTGTCCTCCTGATCTCCATGTGCATCAGGCCTGTGCTTTCTGACTATGAGCTTGATCAATGAAGCAGGTCTAACCTGGTCTCTGGTGCCTTGTTTGATGGCTCGCTAATTATAGCAAACAACTGTGGAATAAATTATCAAATGCTATCCCTTTCCTTTTCTTTTTCTTTCTTTAACAAAAGGTTTTACTCTGCAACCCTGGCAAGTCTGCTTTAGCCTCCCAAGTGCTGGGATTAGAGGTGTATGTCACCACTCCTGGCTGGGAATGGTATTCTTTAGCACAAAGATTTTGTGATTTCCCACAAAAGAGAAAGAGTCACATTTACTATGACCTTCCCATTGCATGTGAGAGACTTTTCCACAGGCTAACTATCCTAAATGTATATAATTCTCAAACAAAGGTTTGAAGAGAGGATATTTGTATTATAACTACTGTGCAATGTATAACTTGTTCAAATTTCAGAAGAGTGGTGATAATTATCTGTATAGTTTGTTTCAAATGCAAAATTTGAGAAACACAGTGAATGTCAACTTTTAGCTCACAAAAATATATTATGTGTTCACATGCTTGGTGAGCATTAGGGAAACTGGGATGCTAAGTAGATCCAGGCCATGCCCTCTAAGAATGTATATCCTACTATCAACTTCAGATTTCAATAGCCTATTATGTAGTGCATTTATTTAGTCATAATATGATGAGTAGTGAGAGAGGAGTACAGAGCAGCTCTGAGCATATACACAGGGGAAGTTCATTGGTCTAAAGGGTGAGGTGGGATATGTTCCTGGAGGAAAGGATACATGAATTGAGCTCTATTAAAGGAACTGGAATTAGTAATTTGGAAAGGAAGTGGTCAGAACATCCAGGAGAAAGAAAATGGTCCAGAACAAAGGGAAAAGAAACAATGAGGTACCTCTGTACAAATTCATGCTCATTTTCTACTAAGCTACTGAAAGGCAGCTTAGAGAAGATAGCCCTCGTGTCTGAAGGTGACTGTCCTGCGTTTTATTACATCCAGAAGAATGCTGGGAGTAGACAGGGGAATGTCTGTGATGCATCTTGAGATTAGATTGAACATTTAAGTAGCACCTCACTGGCTTTGTTATTGTTTCCCATACTCTTAAGTGGATTCTAATTTTGGAAAAAGAAATGACATAGTACCTTACTTGGTTACAAACTTTTTTTCCTGAAAGAGGTTTACTTATTCTGTAGTCTTAGATGAGCAAGTAGAAACTCACATATAAAAACAAGCTTATAAATATATTGTATGACTACAGAGATCTTGAAGTATCACCAGTAATGTGTAGTTTTCTTTCTCGGCCAGTTTTACTAGCCTGGAATACACACAGCCTAGCCGTATGATCATGTCCTCAGTAGCGTGCATATCTGGAGTGTTTCTTGTACCCAGTGTTTTAAGTACCATGCTAGATTCTTTATATAATATTTTGTTTAATTCTCCCAATGACGTTAAGTATTGGGGAGTTTAAATGTCTGTTTTATGGGTGGTGTACTTACGGCTTACTGATGCTTAGTAACTTGTTCAATTCCAGAACTACTTAAATGGCCAATAAGCATTCAAACCCACATGTCTGAGAACTTAAACAATATAATATTACTTTTGCAATTATAGCTGTGCAGAGTGTGCATCCTCATCATTCTGACCTGTCATATTTCGCTGCTCTTTAGAAGGAAAACTAATTCTGCAAAGCACTTGTAAACTATGTGTAGCTATAGTGCACATATCCAACCTGCTCCCTTCTATATAAAGAAACAGTAAATCCCATCTGAAGCTTTTACAAATGTGGCCTGACACAGCTGTAGCTAATTATGATGTGACCCGTGTTGTATAACTCAGGCCTGGGATTCTCAATTTTTCATATGGCAAAGGGTCAAGATTGATCAGCAGGTAAAGGCTTAGCAGTATTTTCACACGATTACAAAGGACCACAGACAAGCACTGACAGGCCTGTGTTAGGTGCTGCTGTTCTGTGGACCAGTGGGAAAGTGCTTGTCATCACCCTTCTTATTAATCTTCTAAGCAGTCCCAATACAATGCCACCTATAGAGCATGCATAGGAAAACATTCTCATTTAAAAACTTGTTTCTTTTCCATTATCACTGTGTCAGCAGAAGAAAAACAGTTAACTCTTTGAGAAAGTTATTTTAAGAAAAAGGAAAAACATGGTGAGCTCTTCTCTTTAAAAACAAAAAAAAAAATTATTTGAGGCCTAAGGATGCAACTGTTATAAGGGCTTTGGAATGGATCCCAAGCATGCAAAATAAATTGTAAGGAAATACATTTAATACAGTAAAATTGTAACAAAAAATCTTGTCATGAATCAAATGATAGTTTCTTTCACTGTGCCACCAAATTATGTTTCAAGTTAAACAATTTACAAATAGCCCTTGTAGTTATTTTTTATGTCACAGACCAAACACGAAAACTAATTGCTCAAACTGAAAGTGATGAGGCTATTTACAACAGAAAAGGAAACTGAAGTCCTGCAGACAGCTGTAACAACAGGCAGTGGCATAGGCTGGTAGGTTAGAAGGTACACAGTGAGAAGAGGAAGGTATTTGAGTCTTAAAGGCAAAGTTACTGTATAGAATCTGAAGCTTAGTAGGCCTGAGTAGTAGAAGCCAGAATCACACAGATACCTGGGGAAATATTCATAGATTAGGTAGGAGGTGAATGAATATCTTAGGATCTCCCTTCTTTATCCTTAGATATTTTATCTGAGCTACTTTTGATCTGAAGCCATCTCTCCACATCAGACAGAAGAGAGGAGAAGGATAGAGCGAATGGGAAGACACAGAATGATAGACACTTCCACAAAGCGAGTGCTATCTTGGATAAACAGTGTTGTTCTGTGATCAGAAATTATGGCAGATAATTCAGAAGGATGTGTTTGGTCAGATTCTGCCAGGTGTAAATCAGGAGATGTGTTTAGAAAAAAGGAATCAGATCACTAGATCATTTGGTAAATATTTCATTAGATATATCTTCAAATTCTAATTTTAGAACTCAGTAAGATATGAAATACATAAAACATACACAGTATGTGTGTGTGTGTGTGTGTAATGTTTGAAGATATATACAAATTGGGTAAACCTATAACGTGGATTCATTAAGTAGTGAGCAGAAGAGAAGGAAGGAACACTGCAACTAATGGTTTTGCGTGTCTTCATCACAGTAGTCAAAGGGGGAAGCTAAGAGTATGCCTCATCCCTTGCTGTGCAGATTCTTCACACAGGTCAATGGCTTTCATTCTTATAGGATGTCTTTCATATGTTCTATGATTTCTATAGGAATTTGTTTATATGAATATATAAATATGTATATATTCACTTTGATAACTGTATTTTGTTTGAATACAATGATGTTACATGTTACTTTATAACCTCAGCTTTGATTTGGCAGTGTATGTTTAATCTTCTCACATGTTTTCTATATGCACATGTGTTCAGTGTTAAAACTATACTGAGACAAAATTAAAGTTATTGTTTATTTGTAATTCACTAATGAGGCAGTGCTAAGATAGGGTGGTTCAATAACTCTGCCAATGGAATGCAACGGGCATTGTTTATGAAAATCACACAGAAAGAAGACAAATGAAGTATGATTACAACAACCCAGCTGCCTTGTTGGGTTTATTTATTAGGAGTTTCCTAGTTACATACTTGTTGGGATTTTTAGATTGGTTAAACTAAGTTCTATTTTTCTTTAATAAGAGGTATTTACAGGAAAAATTTAAATTAAGTTTTGTTTATGTTTATAAATCAAGAGCTTGTCACTTATGGGACCTAGTGGCTTTTCTATTTACAGATTCTATAAGTGTGTTCTATATAGTTGGTTCCTTTGTTCTTGTTGTTGTTAAGAAAGGGAAGGTATGGAAGGAGTTGCAGAGGACTAAACATGATCTAAAAGTACATCATATAATTTGTTTTACTCTTTATTTCTTATTTTTATTCTTTTTTACATTTTACAATTTTATTTTATTGTTTTATTTATTTACATTCCAAATCTTTCCCTTCTTCCTCTTTACCTGCCAAGAGTTCTTTGGCCCAACCCTCTCCTATTTGCCTCTGAGAGGGTACTCTCCCCAAACCCCCTCCCACATCTCCCTTCCCTGGTGAATCAAGTCCCTACAGGATTAGGTACATCTTCTCCCACTGAGGCCAGAGAAGTCAGTCCTCTGCCACATATGTGCTGGGGGTCATGTATACTCTTTGGTTGGTGGGTTTGACTACAAGAGCTCCCAGGGGTCCAGGTAACTTTTTACTATTATTCTTCCTATGGGGTTGCCATCCCCTTCAGCTCCTTTAATCCTTCCCCTAACTCTTCCTCAGTCCAATGGTTGGCTGTTTAAGTATCTGCATCTGTCTCAGTCAGCTGCTTGTAGAGCCTCTCAGAGGACAGCCATGCTAGGCTCCTGTCTGCAAGCACAACATGGCATCAGTTGTGTCAGGGTTTGTTGTGAGTGCATGGGATGGATGTCAAGTTGGGCCTGTTCCTGGATGACTTTTCCTCTCTGCTCCATTTTTGTTCCTGCATTTCCTTTAGTCAGGAACAATTCTGGTCAAAAATTTTGAAGGTAGGTAGGTGGTCCCTTCCCTCCACTAAGGGTCCTGTCTACTGGAGATTGTCTTTTCAGGTTTCATCTCTGCATTGTTGGGCATTGTGGTTGAGGATATCCAAGTGGAGTTCTGGGAGCCTCACAAATTCCACATCTCTGGGACTTTTATAGAAGTTACACACACAGACACACACACACACACTACTGAATATTTCCATCCATTCTTCTGGTCCTCTGGCTTCACTCCTGTCTCCCCCCATACCTGATCCTGTCCCCCTCTCCCTCTTCCCTTCCCACTTCCCACCCAGGTACCTTCTTCCCTCTGCCTCCTGTGATTATTTTGTTCCTTCTTCTAAGTGGGATTGAAACATTCTTACTTGGGCCTTCTTTCTAAGGGATATATAAGTAGTCATGTATATATAAAAATCAAAGAAAAAAGACCATGAATTTCATGGAGATCCAGGGGGCAGTATATGATGAATTATGAAGGGAGAAAAGGAATGTGGGAAATTATGTAAGTATATTATAGTTTCAAAAAATGCAAAAATATTTTAAAATTACATCATCCCATGACTGCAAAGGAAGACATATGTGATCTCATATTATTCTAAATAGAAAAAAAGAACCAAGAGTATAAAATAGATAGTTTGTCCAATCAATTCAATGTAGATGATTCAAAACTGTACACTACAGAAAGGTGGGAATCATGGGAAAGCTTTTAGATAGAAGCAACCTGAGATAATCTTGTCTACTTCTATTCAGCTAAAACTTAAGTATCAGATATTTTCAATTCCAAACACTGGATAACCATAGCTATGGTTTCCACGTTTTAATTACCATGGGCTTTTATTCTAAATCTGTTCAGGGAGATTTGGTTAAGTACAATGGAATTTAAACCATGAATAATAGAGGAGAAGTGTTAAATTTAAGAAGAAATTGAACTAACAACCTCTAGGTATGCTCAACTTTATATCTTCATTAATTATTTTCCTCTTAGAAAGATGTAGAAGTAACATAATAGCAAAACTGTCATCTGTCTTTCATGTGACAGCCTTAAAAGTGATTGTAGCGACATTGGTTCAGTAAAGAACAGTTAGCCCTAGGTTTAAATCTAACAATTTTAGATTTAAATTTCTTGTTTCCATTTCAAAGGTAATTACAGAGATGCACAGAAAGTATAATGATGACAAATGGGTGATATATGGGCCCAAAAGTGTGTGAGTCATTCGTTTGCTCATCTCAGATTGTCATAGTTAGTGCTGACCAGAGAAGGCTACCTAAATCCTGATCAAGACAGACTGTAGTTTTTCATATTGAGATAACCACATCCATATTACTTCCCAAGTATATGATGGAGAAGCAGTTGAGTGTGAACAGGTGTGTAGATAATATGCTCAGGGAATTATTTTTGATCGAGTAGTTTAGTTTTGCTCAAAACTATGTCTATAGGAGTTACCAGCAGGGAGTAGTAAAACACGACACCCACGTCATTTTCCAGGCAATCACTTTTGGTTGATTGGAGGTGAGAGGTGACTAATTTCTCTCTCCACACACTACATGAGCTCTAACCAGTAAAGGACATCACTAATGTCTAAATGAGGAATTTAGCAGTAATTAACTGTCATGTTTTCATATAAGATTGGAATGGGAAGCATCGCAGGAATGCTTTCTCCCACTGATTACAATCTGTATCCCAGCCGAGGACTCATAAACCCCAAAGACTCCTCCCCAAAGTGGGTTTTGGCTTAATCAATGGAAACAGAGGATGTGGAAATAATTTCTACTTTACAGCATTGTGCAGTATCTCTTTGTGTTCCATTAAGAAAAGGAAGAAAGTTTTTATTATCAAGGAAATGATAAGGACAATTGGGTCATCCAATTATCTGATGCATCTTTTCATGAGATTAGTAAGAAACTTTCCTCATGGAAATAAGATCTTGATTTAAAAGATACAGGACACAGGGCCACTTTAGTCTTCAGCAGGAAACACACTAGCCCTAGAAACATATGCAGTGAGGATTTACAAGCATCAGTTGTTGCCAGCATCCCTATTTCATGTAATAAGGATACCATATCACCTTGTCATCCCTGCTTCTAGAACCAGCAAGAGCTGAGCGAGCCTACGTTCCAGCAGTCAGCTGCCTTTTGCTTTTATAAAATAAGCCACTGAATACTCTTTGAAAGAGGCAGAGTTTTGAAAACATGACACAAGTGACAAAGTGATGTCAAAATTATTTACTCTTTCCAGTTAGAGTCAAAATAAATTGTTTAATGTGGGAAAAGCGGCTCCTTATATTCCCCAATGTAACTACTACTTCTTTGACTTTTTAATTAGGAAAACCATAAAATATTAGAGCCCTGCATATGACAACTTTAGCCAATGCCAGCTGAGGAAAAACATATTAAATAAAGTATGATATTGCATTAAAAAAAGACATTACCATGAAAATGATAGTTTTAATCTGCAAGCTGGCACCAGGGCTGAAATCCATAGGGAGTGTGTGAACTGCTGCTCTGTGTCCTTCAAAACATGGATGCAACCTGGTGCTGAGTAAAGCCACAGTACATAGATTAAAGACTGTTCAGACACAAGCAAGTTGTAAGTGACGCTAATTATAAATTCTCTTGTCTTATGTACTGATCCATTTTGAAAATGTATTGGTCAACTCTAAAACCAAGTCTACCACCATTTTTTCTTGTCATTTATTGATTTCTAAGACAACTAGATAGAGAACTAAAACTTAACAAAAATTTAATAAGTATTAATTATTGTGTTGGGTTTTTTAGTGGCTAGAAAGAGACATAATAAATACATCTCTACATTTTAAATGTTTATATATAATGTAATATATGTAGAGTTTTATGTGCTTAAGTTTTATGTGCATGAGCTTTGAAATCAGGCTACTGGATATATGTTTGATTGCTTGTTTATTTGAGACAGAGTCTCAAGCTTTTTTTGATTTTAAGCTTGTATCACAGTATAACCTGGGACTCGTATAGCAAAAACTAGCCTTGAACTTCGTATCTTTCAGCTTCTATTTCCTAAGTTCTATGGTTACAGTCATGTGCACCACAGTTAATTTTATGGATCTCTTCAAATCAACCCCAGGACTTCAAATATGCTAGGCAAGCACACCGTCAACTGAGTAGCAACTCCTGCTGGCAGTATGTTGTAGTTGAAACTCAGTTCTGAAGCTAGGTGGTGGTGGCGCATTCCTTTAATCCCAGCTCTTGGGAGGCAGAGGCAAGCAGATTTCTGAGTTCAAGGCCAGCCTGGTCTACAGAGTGAGTTCCAGGACAGCCGGATTATACAGAGAAACCTTGTCTCAAAACAACAACAACAACAACAACAAAAACCTCAGTTCTTAAGCTGCTATCTTCTTTTGATTCTCTTCTTAAAATTTCCACTAACAATATCAACCCAAGAGTTACTGTATGGAGTAAATAAGAATAGAAGCTGTGTCATAGCTGTTCAACTATAATAATAATATTTTAAAGTCAGATGAAATGATACACCATGCTCTTTTCTATGGCAATATACACAAAAATGCCTTTGATAAAAGTCCTACATTCCTACATGGTAAAATCCATGTATAGACTCTTATAGTGGTAACAGTCTGATTAGATTTTAGGCTCATTCCACAAGAGTGAGTTCATACCTCACATAAAATACTTTGACTTCATACTATAAATCCAATCAAAAGCCCATGGGTGAGGAAGTTAGATGGCCTAAGATTAAAATTAATATTGCTGTTTAGCTAAAATTATCATGCCCACAGGCTCCCTCCTAATATATATGTTCATATCCATAGACAATGGCTACTCTTGTCTTTAACCAGAGAAGCCTTGTTTTGGATTGAATGGCAGCAAGTACAGAGATGTATGGTTGCTCAGGGTGCTCACAGTAAATGACTTTTGAGTACTCAGCCATAAAGAAGGCATTTATACAATCTCTGTAAAGTTCAAGTGTAGCTCAGAAGAGGAGACACAGAAAGAAAGTGAGAAGCAGACATTGAAGAGAGGGCTGTAACGTGTTGAATTCTAGGAATGATACAGCCAATGCCATCGTGACCTCTTATCTTCTGTAGCCATACGCTATGGATCTTTACAAGACTGGGACTAACATAACCAATCATGACCTCACAGCATCTGTAGACATATGCAATAGATATACACAAGACTGGGGCTAACATAATCAGTCATGGATCTGGTAAAAACTTTATGGGGTCTGTTATCAATTAACTACTGGCTACTGATGGCTTTGGGGGAGGGGAATTCACTTATGAATCTCCTGCTGAGGCTACCAGCCTCCAGCAGAGAGTTCCAAATCCATTTTCACACGGAAGTTCCTGGTTAAACTCAGTGGGCCTCAGAGAAGTGGGAAGGAGATTGGAACATAGCAAGAATATATTTCATATATATATATATATATCAAAAGAGCAAACTTAATAAAAGTTTAAAAAAAAACTCTTAACTTATAAACATGATGCAGCAAAAGAGTTAATCTTACCTTATATAGAAAAATTACAATTCAACTAAAACTGCCATAAGCAGCCTCTGTTCCCTCTGGACCTCCATTGTCCAGTGTCCTCTCTGTGTCAATCTTCATCAGACCTGCTGATCCAGAACCATCCAGGTTATATTCCCTTCCCGCACCCATTTCTCCTCCCACTGAGTTCTCTGGGCACACTCAACTGCCTGGAGTAGCCTGCTGTCTGTGCAGATCTCCACTGTCTAGTCACATCTCAGTCTGCCTCTCTACTCCCCAACCTCCTTTCTTCCATGCCCCCAGGGGCATACCCAACTGCTTAGAGGCTTGCACTTCCCTATGAGTTCCATTGTCCAGTCCAAGGTTACCTATGTGAGGCCTGCCACACCAGGATCATCAAGGTGAGGCCCCCTCCCAATAACTGCTACACCAGTAACATCCAGGGGCAACCAGATGGCTAAAGGCAAGAATAAGAACACAATCAACAAAAGCCAAGGCACTATGACACCTTCAGAGCACAGCTAGCCTATTAAAGCAAGCCCTGGATATCCTACCACAGCCAAACACAAGAAAATTACTTTTATCCAACCTTATAAAGATAATAGAGGTCTTTAAAGAGACAATGAATAAATCCTTTAAAGAAATACAAGAAAATACAATCAAACAGATAGAGGCCTTTAAAGGGAAAACAAAATAAATCCCTTAAAGAAATCAACTAAACACTCTTAAGCAGGGAGTTTAACTTGTATTGATGAGGCCTTAGACTCCAGTAGCAGTTTTCTTACAAGTATAGTAGGGAAATAAAATGCACAGAGAAGAAAATATAATGATGAATGCAGATGAGGAAGAGTGATGTGGTCACAGGCCACTATATGATGAGTATCTTCCAGAAAGTAGAATAGACAAGAATGACCCTGACCCTAGAATTCCTAGCACCTTCATGCTAGACATGAGGTCTACAGAACTATAGGACTGCAAGGTGGTACAACCACTCTGGAAATCAGTTTGCCAGTTCCTCAGGAAATTGGACATAGTACTACCTGAGGACACAGATATACCACTACTGGGCATATACCCAGAAGATGCTCCAACATGTAATAAGGACACATGCTCCACTATGTTCATAGCAGCCTTATTTATAATAGCCATAAACTGGAAACAACTCAGATGTCCCTCAACAGAGGAATGGATACAGAAAATGTAGTACATCTACACAATGGAATACTACTCAGCTATTAAAAACAATGAATTTATGAAATTCTTAGGGAAATGGGTGGATCTGGAAAATATCATCCTGAATGATGATCACAAAAGAACACACATGGTATATGCACTTTCTGAAAAGTGGATATTAGCCCAGAAGCAAATAATACCCAAGATACAATCCACAAACCGCAAGAAACTCAAGAAGGAAAACCACAGTGTGGATACTTCAATCCTTCTTAGAAAGGGGAACAAAATACCCATGGAAGGAGTTGCAGAGACTAACTATGGAGCAGAGACTGAAGGAAGGACAATCCAGAGACTGTTCCACCTGGGAATCCTTCCCATATTCAATCATCAAATCTAGACACTATTGTGGATGCCAGCAAGTGTTGGCTGACAAGAGCCTGATATAGCTGTCTCCTGAGAGGCTCTGCCAGTGGCTAATACAGAAGTAGAGGCTCACAGCCATCCATTGGACTGAGCACAGGGTCCCCAATGAAGGAGCTAGAGAAAGGACCCAAGGAGCTGAAGGGTTTGCAGCCTCTTAGGACAAACAACAATATGAACTGACGAGTACCCTCAGAGCTCCCAGGGACTAAACCATCAACCAAAGAGTACAAATGGTGGGATTCATGGCTCTAGCTGCTTATGTTTGAGAGGATGGCCTAGTCAGTGATCAATGGGAGGAGAGGCCCTTGGTTCTGTGAAGGCTCTATGCTCCAGTGTAGGGAAATGCCAGAGCCAGGAAGTAGGAGAGGGTGGGTTGGTGAGCAGGGGCATGGGGGAGTGATAGGGATTTTTTTCAGAGGGGAAACTGGGAAAAGGGATATAATTTTTAATGTAAATAAAGAAAATATCTCATAAAAAATTCCAAGGAAACTAGCAAATACATAAGCAATATCTTTGGGTTCATGATGGTAGCAATAGTTATTGCTATATGTTTTATGTCTGACATAGTGATGAAAGGATTTCTAAGTCCTAAGCTCAACTACTGTGACACTGTAGTTGAGACCTTTCAGGTATCAGCAAATAAAGACTTCTTATAATTTTTCCCTATCCCACTGATTTCCAGAGAGGACAACATGAAGATCTATGTTAGGCACAAAAATTTAATTTAGCAATATGGAGAGGAAGAACAATAATAAGAAATTTCTAAAGAATGTTTAGAGGATGAGGGATTTTGAACTGATTTTGTTAGGTAGTAGCCCTTGCCTCTTAATATAGAAGTAGAGATTTTGAAAATTATAGACAACCTTAGAATCTCTGGAAAAGAATCCATAACATTGTACTCTCCAGGCAGGAAGCTGGGTAAAAATTCATATGTTAGTCCTACCCTGAATAAAATTATCTTTATGGAAAGATGTCCTTAAGATGTAGGTCAGGCAAGATGCATCATGAAATTTTAACAGTGTGCAAAAGTCAAATCCAAGTACAAAACATTCTGTTCACAGTTTCAATCAAAGCTGAGTGTCTCATCAATTCCAATTGTAGTTTTGCAGATTTTCACATAACTGGACAATATAAGATATCCATCATGTCTAGCTGAGAAATGAAAAACAAAAGCATTCTTCACATATTGCAGAAAAAATGACTCCCATTTCTTTTCTTTTATGGATGGAGGAGAAATTTTGTTTGTTGCCATTTTCTATTTCAATTAGAAAGCTGTATCACTGTGATGCCTTCCCTCTGTTGGAATTTAAGAAACATTCTCTTGTCTTATGAATTAATTAGAACATTTAACAAGTATTTTAAGGAAAACCTCATTTACTTGAGATACATTTGTCAGGGGGCTATTACAAATAACTATAAACTTAGAATGGAATGAGATATAACTCAGTTCAAACTCTGGCTATCCATGAGATGGGCATGCAATGTTAAAAGCATTGCTAAGATATCTAAATCTTACCTTTTCTATAATGTAAAATGATTAAATATTCTGAATCAAATGAAATAATAAACTCAAAGCAGATAAAATTGTGTGTGTGTTGGTGTTTGTGTGTGTGTGTGTGTGTGTGTGTGTGTGTGTGTATGTGTCACACATAGAGGACAATCTTTACATTTTCTTCATCAAGTGCAAGCCCTGTATGACATATCATACTGACTTGAAACTTAGTAGAATTAGACTAACTAGGGATCTACCTGTCCCCACCTCTTCTCCTTTGGGATGACAAATACATATTCAATTAAAATTCTTATTCCTGTCATGTAATCAGTAAACAGAAGCCCAGGTGAGGAGTGATATATGGAGCTAGTCACTGGAGAACTCTATAAGATAGGATTTTCTAGAAATAACCAAGGGTCACATATTGGATGCATAACCAACTAATTGATATAGCTTAGGTCAGAGTTAACCAGAATGCGACCATGATTCAGAATCAGACTCCATTGAACACAATGCTATGATGCAGTTCTGTGTTCACTTTTGAGGTCTAGCAAGAATCTCAAATAAATGAGGTAGAATTGCCTTGTGGTAACAAAACACTATAAAAGTCAGTAATGGCAAAAGATTAAAACAAATCAATGTTTATTATCCAAGGCACCCTGCAAGACAGGAAATAAAAGAACTAATCAACTTCCCATTTCACTAATGATGTCTTTTGCTGTGCAGAAATTTGAGTTTGACACAACCCCTTTTGTCTATTTTTTTTACATCTAAAAGCCTGTGCTTTTAGGGTCACATCCAGCAGTCTTTGCCCAGAGGAATAAAAAAAAAAACAAAAAACAAAAAAACCTAGAGTTTAAAGAGCTGTAATCAGTCCATAGTCATAAAAGGGAAAGTTAAGGTTTAAGTAGAGATGTGTTTGACCCATGAAGCAAAACCTGGTAGAGCACAATGGGGAACAGAAGGTGGAAATGCAGGCCAGAGTGACACTGTAAAAATGAAAGGAACCTTGACTGTGTTAACTGATCGTGGGAAGAGATAGCTATTTGCCAGAGCACGGTCACCAGCACATGTTCTGGAAAAAAGCACACGTTACATTTGTTCTTTGTGCAAGGCAATTATAAGACATTATAAAGTTAAACCCTTGTTAAATTGTACTTTCCTTATCAGACAAGGTGGCCCCCAGTAGAAGCAGGGGAGCACCCAGCCATCTTCAAAATTTTTAACCCAGAATTGTTGCTGTCTAAAGGAAATGCAGGGACAAAAATGGAGCAGCAGAGACTGAAAGAGAGGCCACCCAGTGACCAGCCCAACGTAGGGTCCATGCCATGCAGAGGCACCAAACCCTGACACTGTTACTGATGCCATGTTGGACTTGCAGACAGGAGTCTGGCTGGGCTGTCCTCTAAGAGGCTCTGCTAGCCGCTAGCTGACTGAGACAAATGCAGATACTCACAGCCAACCACTGGACTCAAGCTGGGGATCCCTAGGGAAGAGTTAAGGATTGAAGGAGCTGAAGGAGATTCAACCCCATAGGAAGAACAAGAGTATCAACTAATTGGACCCCTCAGACCTCCTAGAGACTAAGCCAAAAACCAAGGAGCATACACGGGCTGGTTCGTGTCTCCAGGCACATATGTAGCAGAGGACTGCCTTGTATGGCCTCAGTGGGAAAGGATGTGCTTCATCCTGTGTGGAGCCATGATGCCTCAGGGAAAGAGGATGCTGGTGGGGGTGAGGTGGGTTGGAGGTAGATGGGTGGGGGAGAAGCCTGCCAGAGACAGGGATGGGATGAAGAACTCAGGAAGGGTCAACCAAGAAGGGAGGCAACTTTTAGAATGCAAATAAACTAATTTAATTTAAAAAATTCAGGATACATAATGAGAACTATATGGTCATGATAAATATTTTGATAGTACCAGTAATGTAGTAGAAAATATTTAAAAAGAGGAGAGACAAGAGGAGGCAGAGAAAAGAAATTGACATATTACTGGTAAGGGAAATTACATCTGTGGTGGCAGTGGGGCTGGAAATGGCACAAATATCAAAAGAGGGCACCATGATGGAAAGTGTTCAGTTAGACTTGGCAGTGGGATGAATGAGATGAGCAGGAGAGATAAAGGAGTAAAACTTCCCCGAGATAGCAATCAGAGCATGATTAAGACAAGAAGGGCTCAGTTGTCTTACTTAAGAAAGTTAGTCTGCTGCATCCAGTGGGGGTAGGGCTGAGGCTGGCACCCACAGTGGGGTAGGACTAAGGCTGATGTCCCAGGTTGTGGAACTCTCTTGTTGCTGGAACATCAGGGTGATAACTATGGCAGACTACAGCTTCAGCTTAAAAAATTACTCCACAGTCCAATTCCTGGAGATAACTGTTTCAAGCACTTAGTAATTTTATTTGGGGAGAGAGGGGAGGTGGGGAAGGAGGGAAGGAGGGCCAGGGACACAGAGAGAGACAGAGAACCACACACAGAGAAAAAGACAGACAGACAGACAGACAGGCAGGCAGGCAGGCAGACAGATGGGGAGAGATAGCACAAAACCAGAATCTGAAGATGCTTTGTAAATTGTTATGGAACTTTCTGGACTCACAGAAGATGGAGACTGCTAGGTGATTCTGCAGAACTCATCTTGAAAAATCAACACTTCTCCTGTATCAATTCCAAGAACTTAACTTTGAAAGATGGAAAAAGAGTTAAGGGTCAGAAAATCAAAAACACTTAAAAACCAACGCAAAAATCAAAAAAGCTCACTTATCCAAAATGTCATCTGTATAGCAAACCCAACAGAGAAAACAGAGGAAACTAGCGAAATGCAGATAGAGGGGATTCACCAAATGGAACTCAACTTTCCTGTCAGCCTTGATACCAGGGTCAAGGTTTAAGACTCTTAGGCTGAAAGAGATATGCCTGTGGACATTAGATTCCACGGGCACAGGTCTGTCAAACATCACAGAGGAAAAGATCAGGAAATGGTGCCTGAGAGAAGAGTTAAGATGGTATGTCTGTAATATCATTTACACTCTGTGTAGGGAGGGAAGAAAAATTTATTTGAGATGTCAAGTACACTTTTAAATATGTTTACATTCTTTGGAGGCAAATCAAATTACACTGACAATTTTTAAAGGAATTCATGTGAGTATCTACATTTAATGTACATAGGTTCAAATTAAAATGTGAAAGGCAGGAATAGTGGTAAATGCTTGTAAACTCAGCACAGGCGGAGGCAGGAGGAAAACCACGAGTTCCAGGCCTGCTTGGTCTATCAGGTGCAGTGCTGTCACGAGACAAAACAAATCAAACGGTCAGAAATATGAAGAAAAATTGAAGTGTTCTGGAAAGTATTTTCTCAAGCAGTTTCCCTTGCCACGTGTCTGATAGAAACAAGGCTATTATCATAAACATGATCATTTATTTAATAGAGGCTTTTAAAGATTTTTCTCCTGAAAATAACTTATACTGTCTATAACCAACAAAGCTAAGTAACCATACAAAAATGTATAAGACTTAGAACACATCCAATAATATATGTTCTCAGGGTCCAGCCTCTACACAGGATCGGAGTCCTCAACTGGAAGCAGGAATATCTAGAGGGCACATAATAAATATATACAAACTACTTTTTTGGGTACAAGCTGACAGACAGTTTTTCAAGGCTAAAAGTTTCTCTCTCTTCTCTCTCATTTTCTGTTCTCTTTCTTGCTCACTCATAGTTTGAGATTGTACACACTCTATAGTCTCCTGTGTACTCTGCTTTTCTTGAATTCTCACACTCATACACACCTCTGTGTGTTTCCCTTTCACTCTCACACACATCTAAAACACATCTTATATGCTCTACATGCACTCTCTTTTCACTCACACGTACAGTCTCTATACACACCTCACATTTTCTCTTCACTCACTCTTCACATTCTCTCTTCACTCAGTCTTCACATGTTCTTCTTGTGTTCACTCACTTTTTATTTGTCTCAGTCTTTTACTGATACTCCAAAAACAGATAAAAAGACACTGTATAATCATTGCCAAATCAAATTTAAAAGAATTCCCACAAAGAATTAAGAATTACAATTGTTCTACAAAGTTTCAAGCTTTCCTATTCCAAGGTCCATAGCCAAAATAATAATGATTGCAAACTTATCATTATTTAAACTTTAACTTATTATACTTCAGAGCTCAGAGTTCTGAAGCCAGCTACTTTCCTATGAAACTCTAATGATAAATGACATGGGCAAAGCTGCCAGACAGTGGCCTGAAAGAATCAAGTTAACCCTTAACTCAGACATTCTGCTGGCTTTCTGCTTCTTCACATTATACACAATGACTCTCCTATGAGTCCCAATGTTTTGACTTAGTTTTACTAATGTAAGATTTTATATATTCTATACTTGTTTAGCCAAGAATCACTCTCAAATGTTGTTCAAAACTTATTTTCTAACTTTAATAGATTTTTTTCTTTCTTGAGGTCCCAATGTTGGCTCTATTTCATTTTCTAATATTTTTACAAGCTTTTTTGTAAGTCAAACATTAATCTAGAACTACCATTGTGTAGTTATTGCCTTGTTTCCAAGATGAGAACACAAAGCATGTACCTGGGCCATTAGGACTGCTGTGTCGTGTCCCATGCCTCAATTTTTAGTTGTTTAAGAATCATTATATCAGGAAACACCTAATTTCACAAAATTTGCCAGAACAAAAAGAAAAAAAAGTAAAAATTCAGATAAAACAAAATAATTATGTACACCAAGGCCAATTAAAAAACAGTTACACACAAATGAAATCTATACAGCCATTGTCCAGGGCTAAGGTTAAGAGAAATGAGAAAAACTGGCTTTTACAAAGAGCTACCACAGGCTAATGAGATGTTTCCATCCCGGCCTGCTGGCAGTCCCTTATTTCAGATGGTGGGTCCCCTAGAGAGATGTGTCTCCTACTTCTCAGGGTCTCAGATGACATCCTTTTCTATAAGGAGCTGCCACGGGCTTCTGAGATGTCTCCAGACAGGCAGTCCCTGTCATCGCATGCTGTTCCCAACAATATGTAAGACAGGCAGGTACAATGGAGGAAACAAATTCTGAAAGCCCACTAGAATCTAATCAAGACACATGATGTCATGATTTGTGTGTCTGTGTTTATGTAGATTTTCTTTTACTTTCATTCTCTTCTATGTATGAGTGGTTTGTCAGCATGTATGGCTATGTACCATGTTCATATCTCATTTCTAAGGAGGGCACAAGAAAACATTGGATCCCCTGGGACTAGAGGTGTGAGCGACAAAGTAATTCTGAGAATTGAACATAGGTTCTCTGGAAGAGCATGTAGTGCTCTTAAACCTTAACCTGTGACCTGCCTACAGCTCAGGGCTGATTCTTCAGACCCTGCCTTGCCACAGATAGCCCCACGCCTCTCTGCCCACCTCCTGCTAATTGCCACACCTCTCTCCAAGTTCCAGTTACACTGGAAGTCCCACCTCCAGAGACTGAAGATGAAGCTGCTGATTGGGCCAAGTTGCTGACAAACTTGGGGGAGGGGTTTTGCTTTACCTATCTACCTGTTTGCTTGTAACAAAGAGAATTCAATGAATGATGCCGGACTGAAAGCACACCATGTGTTGATCTAATTTTTTCAAACCCTTCCCACATTTCCGGTACCCTTAATTTTTCAGGCCCTGACTCCCATTCCAGACGACCCATTTGTATGAGTGGCTGTAGGCAGCCACACTAACCCTTCCATCCAGCCCCTGTTGTCATCTTTTAAATCCAGTTCCTACTTGTAATTTTCTTCTGAAGTCTTGAGGACAACCCTTTAAGTTTCTTTTGAAATTAAAATATAACTATACCATGTTCCCCTCTCTCTTTACTTCCTCCAACCTCACCTCATCCCTTGTTACCTCTTTAAACTTAATGATCTCAAAAATCTATACTGTTGATACACGCACACATAAATTATATATAAATATACATATATATTTAATGCAATATTACTTGTGTGTTATTATTTTAAAACTGACCACAGCATGATTTTGCCTTGTAAACATGTCAGAGAAGCTAGACCTATGAAGTATCATCAGCATGTTTGCCTAAACAAGTTTTGAGCAAGGATGACAGCAATCAACATACTGACATAGAATGGGTAATACTCATGAAGCCTCAATCTTAGTCCAAGAACTATGAGTGTAAAAGTAACTTTTATTCACCTGATATAATTGTCAGGCCTACTGTTTAATAAGCTCACCTCATCTAGTTCTTTTTGAACTCTGGCTGGCTGGTTCAACTCAGCTGTTCTTGCTCAAGTTCTCTGAGCTGATTGATTCAATCTGGCTTTTCTCAATTTCTCACAGAATTGCTCTGCTTGGCCTCAAACTACTCTGGCAATTTATTCTAATCTTCTGGCTCCTTATTCTCTGGCTTCAACTACCTCTGCTAGCCTGCACTGAACTACAAGAACTTATGAATGAACTCAATTCCATTGTACTGCACTCACTGCACTGGGTAGCAAGTGACTGACCAAACTGACTGACTACCTTCACTCTTCCTGCATTGCTCTTAAATAACTCTTCTCCTGAGAACTGGTCATATCCTATCACTGACTCATTCTGTCAAATCTTTCTCTGATTCATCACTTTGACCTGCAATTACACATCATTGTTTGTAATTAAAGGTATATACTAAGGGCATGTTTGCATTCCAGCAAGATCACACAAACCTAGAAGGTCTTTGGATGTGATCAGAACAGCCATGTTGCTGGATTAAAATAGTAAAATCTCTCTACACAAGAGCAATTAAAAATAAGAGAGAGTGATACTTGGTCTTGTTTGTTTCAATCATAAGATTTCTCTGGACTCTATCTTTTTTTTTTTTTTTTT
>NW_022196914.1:2286064-2302064 GCF_008632895.1 Mastomys coucha | reverse complement strand
ACTCTATCTTTTTGAGGGATGGAGTACTAAAACACACTTCTCAACTTCTTTGTATGTCACAATGAACTCATCAATCCCATTTCTTTCTACTAAGATTTCTAAAAAGATTTATTTATGTAACATAGGATCTTATAATAAATCCTTAAAAATTACAAAACCTTTTGGTATGGTGGGGCATCTTTTGGCTATATACCCAAGAGTGGTATAGCTGGGTTTTCAGGTAGGTTTATTTCCAATTTTCTGAGGAACCTCCAGATTGATTTCCAGAGTGGTTTTATCAGTTTGCAAAACCACCAGCAAGGGAGGAGTGTTCCTTTTTCTCCACATCTTCTCTAGAATATGTTGTTGCCTGAGTTTTTGATCTTAGCCATTCTGATTGGTGTAAGGTGGAATCTCGAAGCCATTTTAATTTGTGTTTCCCTGATGACTAAGGACTTTGAATATTTCTTTATATGCTTCTTGGCCATTCAAGGTTCCTCTGTTGTGAATTCCCTGTTTAGCTTTTACCCCATTTTTTAATCAGGTTATTTGGTTTTTTTGAAGGTTAGCTTCTTCAGTTCTTTATATATTTTGGATATTTGCCCTCTCTCAGATGTGTGGTTAGTGAAGATTTTTTTTCCAATCTGCAGGTTGCCGATTTGTCCTATTGACAATGTTTTTTGCCTTACAGAAGCTTTTCAGTTAAATGAGGCCCCATTTATCAGTTGTTGATCTTAGAGCCTAGCCACTGGAGTTCTGTTTAGGAAATTTCCCCCTGTGCCAATGAGTTTAAGGCTTTTTCCCACTTTCTCTTCTATTCAATTCACTGTATCTGGTTTTATCTTGAGGTCTATGATCCACTTGAACTTGAGCTTTGTGCAAGGTGACAAATATGAGTCTATTTCATTTTTCTATATTCAGACCACCAGTTAGACAAGCACCATTTATTGCAATCCCACCAGCAAGGGAGGAGTGTTCTTTTTTCTCCACATCTTCTCTAGAATATGTTGTTGCCTAAGTTTTTGATCTTAGCCATTCTGATTGGTGTAAGGTAGAATCTCGAAAAGAAATTTCTTTCTTTTTTCCATTGGATGTTTTTTGGTTTCTTTGTCAAATATCAAGTGACCATAGGTGTGTGGGTTTATTTCTGGGTCTTTAATTCTATTCCATTGATCTTTCTGTCTGCCTTTGTACCATACCATGCA
Organism: Mastomys coucha; assembly: GCF_008632895.1. Taxonomy (NCBI): domain Eukaryota; kingdom Metazoa; phylum Chordata; class Mammalia; order Rodentia; family Muridae; genus Mastomys; species Mastomys coucha. The sequence continues at coordinate 2,300,880 of NW_022196914.1, read as the reverse complement.
GTTTTTATCCCTATTGCTCTGAGTACAGCTTGAGATCAGGGACAGTGATTTCCCCAGAAGTTTTTTATTGTTGAGAATTTTGCTATCCTGGATTTTGTTTTTGTTTTTTTGTTTTTCCATATGAAATTGAGAATTGCTCTTTCCATGTCTATGAAGAACTGTTTTGGAAAGATGCCCCACCATACCAGATCCTCCAACATGTAATAAGGACACATGCTTCACTGTGTTCATAGCAGCCATATTTGTAATAGCCAGAAACTGTATCAACCTATATGTCCCACGACCAAAGAATGGATACAGAAAATATGGTACATTGGCACAATGGAATACTACTCCACTCTTAAGAATGATGGCATCATGAGTTTTGCAGCAAATGGATGGAACTAGAAAATATCATCCTGAGAGAGGTAACCCAGACCCAAAAGGATATATCACTAGTAAGTGGATATTAGCCAAAAAGTACAGAATACCTAAGATACAACCCGCAGAATTTAAGAACTTTAACAAGCAGAAAAACCAAGTGAGGCTTCAATCACACTTAGGGGGAAGAAAATAATCGTGGGAGGTAGAGAGAAGGATGAATTTGGGTGGTAAAGAATGGATTTGGGAAGAAAAATAACAGAACTAGGTATGAGGTGGGGACAGAAGAGAAGCCCAGAGGACCAGCAGAATGAATGGAAATATGCAGTTTCAGAAGGTGGGAGGTAAGGAGACCCTCTAGAAAGTACCAGAGACCTGGAAGGTGAAAGAATCTCATGACTAAATGGGAGGGACTTTAGAAGAAATGCTCAACAATGGGGAGAGGGAACATGAAGAAACCACCTCCAGTAGATAGACAAGACCTCAAGAGGAGAGATGGTGTTACCAACCCACAGTCAAAATTTCTGACCCAGAAGTGTTCCTGTCTAAAAGAACTACAGGGAAAAAATGGAGAAAAGACTGAGGGAAAGGTGGTCCAGTGACCAGCCCAACTGAAAATCCACCTCATAGTGAGAGAGCAAGGCCTGACACTATTACTGATGCTGTGATGTGCTTACAGACAGGAGCCTACCATGGGTGTCCTCTGATAGGCCCAACTAGAAGCTAACTGAAACAGATGCAGATACTTACACCCAACCATTGGACTGAAGTCAGGGACCCCTATGGTTGAGGAAGGATGGAAGAAGTGGAAGAGGAATGTGACCCCATAGGAAGACCAGCAGTCTCAACTAACCTGGACCCCTGGTAGCTCCAAGAGACTGAGCCACCAACCAGAGAGCATACAGGAGCTTGTTGTTTGATGTCCCTGACACAAATATAGCAGAGGACTTCCTGGTATGACCTCCATGGGAGAAGATGTGCCTAATCTTGAGGCTCCAGGGAAGGAGAGGCCTGTGGTGGTGAGAGCATCCCCTTGGAGATAAGGAGAGGGGGAATAGGATAAGGAACTGTGGGAAGGGGACCTGGAGGTGGACAAAGGCTGGATTAAAAATAATGAAAGGGTGAGACTTTAGTACACAAAGGCAGCTTTTTTATGTTTTCTTTTCACTTTTGTTTTCTTTTTTATTAGATATTTTCTTTATTTATATTTCAAATGTTTTCCCCTTTCCTGGTTTCCCCTCCCAAAACCCCCTATTCCTTCCCCTCTCCCTCTGATCACCAACCCAACCACTCTCACTTCCTGGCCCTGGTATTCCCCTACACTAGGACATAAAACCTTCACAGGACCAAGGGCCTCTCCTCCCATTGATGACTGACAATGCTACATATGCAGCTGGAGCCATGAGTCCAACCATGTGTACTCTCAAAGGCAGCTTTATACTCAGAATGTAATTAGGGTAAGGTCACATTGTTTTGTTGGTAGTGATGGTGTTTGTTTTCTGTTTTGTCTTATTTTTTGCTGTTAAGCAGTCTTGGCCAAACCTTCAATTTATCTTGGCAATATCTAAGCAACTTATTTTCAATTCCATACCAATAGTCTACCACCTCAACAATTTCCACAAAGATAACCTTCTTGTCAAAGGTGAACTCAAGACTAGGGAAATTCCAAATCAAAACCAAAGCTCTGTCTGCCTTTTCAAGTATGCTTTCATGTAAGTACTTGCTGTCACCCTAAACTTTATAGATGATAAACAATTCACTAAATCTAAGTACTCTGAATTAATATCCTTGCAAAACTATTGATTCCCAAGCTTTCTTTCAATCATCCAGTGAACAGCATTTTAAAATATGTTAAAGTTGTTTAAGTCTGGTTCTCATTTTAAGGCAATATTATGGCTTCTTGAATGGTGGTGAAGACCTGCCAAGGTAGAACATTCTTTTGCTTATGGAGCGATCACAAATAACTCTCATGGTTTAACTGAGCAGCAGTGAGATCACTAAAGGATTTCTAAAGTTGCTGCTGCATTTTCCAAATTCTGACTTCAAGGACGCCAACATGAATTACAAATGGGAAGAGAATCATCATTCACAAATGCCTTCTCAAATTGCAATTAATTTTCTTATTGTCCTTTCTCAACAACTTGATCAGAGATTTTAGGTGGAAAAAGTAATGTCAAAACTTGAAAGTTTCTTCTGTTTTGCTTTTTAAGCCTTTTGTGTTATTTTTGAGATTACAATATTATTACAACCTTTTTCCCTTCCCTTTCCTCCCTTCAAACTTCTGCTCTTTTCACCAATTGTCATTGCATGGAAGCTTTTGATTTGAAAATTCTGTTACCCTTTCTATGCAATTTCTGAGCATAAAAACATAGCAATTAAGTAGAACTCTAAAGCCTCACCAAGATATCTGCCTCAAGTTATCTTGTCTCCTCTCTAATCTTTACCAAATGCTTCTGGTTTTAGATACTGTTCTGATCATTTTCCACAGAAGTAAGATCTTGAAATCACTCCAAGTCTATCCTTAGCTATCCTAGATTGTTTCCAACATTGGACAGAGATGTTACACTAGGGTTTCTTATATCTAAAATCAGTTCAGGAAGGAGAATAAATCTAAGTGATCAATAAGAGTGAATTTCCAAGGTAAAGGAAGATTGTCTGAGTTTCATTTGTTTCCATCACAGCTTCTGGGTCAACTAGAAGCATTATCACTAACAGTAATCATATTAATACTGATAGAGTGCTGTCTGCCTCTAATTTGCTCACAAAAGAACTTCATATATAGAGCTCTCCCCCAATTTATTGTTCATTAATATCACATCAGTTTCATGAAGTATGTCATGGGTGATGTATTGATGGCATGGGCATTCACAAATGTTCCAAATTAGGGAATTTTATTTTTTAGAGAGCCAGACAAGCAGATCCCCATACCTTAGTAAGTCCATCAGAATGGGAGGCAAGTCTTCTCTAACATGCACACAGTCTGCCTTTGAAAGGCCAGCAGAGAAAGGTCATTGCCCCCAAAGATGCTGAGTATGTATCATACCAGGAGAATGAACAATGTTACCTGAGAACTTGGTTAATACATACTCTGTCTCAAAGGATTTGTACACATGTTGAAGAACCACCTAGCCTCTCACACTGAGTGACTTTAAAATAGACATATAGAAGATTCAATGCCCCAGTGTAGGAGAATGCTAGGATGGTGAAGCAGGAGTGGGTGGGTGGGGGAGCTCCCTCATAAAAGTGGGGGGAGGATGGGGACATGGAGAAGGGGAATAACATTTGAAATGTAAATACATAAAGTAACCAAATAAATAACAAGAGAAAATAAAGCAGACATATGAGTACATACCAAAATTGATTTATGGTCTATTTTTGTGATGGAAAGGATGCAAGTAAGTGGGAAGGAAATGGCAATGATGGAAAGGAAGAAGATACAAGAAAAAGCAAAACATAAATCATGCAAATTCCTTGGAAAGGTGGTAGGAAATGAGACATAAAATACTAGCAGTTTTATTACTTTGAGGAAAAACAAGGACATAATACTTTTCACGAAGATGTCTGTCATTTTACAATTTTTATTTATTTATTTACATCCCAAATGCTGTCCCCCTTTTCAGTGCTCCCCTCACAGAGACACTCCCCCATCCCCCATCCCCCTTCCCCTTCTTTTCTGAGAAGGTGCCCCCCCAACCCTGGGTATCCTCCTACCCTGGTGCATCAAGTCTCTGCCAGATTAGGTGCATTCTCTCCTACTGAGGTCAGACAAGGCAGCCCTGTTGGGGAACAGATACCACAGTCAGGCTACAGCTTTAGGAAAAGCCTCTGGTCTAGTTTTTGAGAGACCTACATGAAGACTGAGCTGCGTGTCTGCTAAATATGTGCCAGGGGCCCCTTTCCAGTCTGTGTGTGATCTTTGGTTGCTGGTTCATTCTCTGAGAGCTCCCAGGGGTCCAAGTTAGTTGTCTCTCTCAATTAGAGTTATCATTGCTGTGAAAAAACACCATGACCAAAGCAACGTGGGAAGCAGGTGAGTTTTCTTGGCTTATACTTTCCCATTTCTGTACATCACTAAAGGATGTCAAGATAGGAATTAAAACAGCACAGGAACCTGCAAACAGGAGCTGATGTAGAGGCCACAGAGGGGTCCTGCACACTGACTTGATCACCATGTCTTGCTCATCCTATTTTCTTATAGAACCCAGAACCACTAGTCCAGGGATGGCACCATTTACAATTGGCTGGGCTCTTCCCCATCAGTCAGATTTTTTTTCATTGTTGACCTTCATTTTTATCTAAATATATTCATCTTGAAAGAGAGGAAACTACACAGAAAATATTTTATATAAATGTAAACATGCATGTCTTCATCAGAATTAAGCAACATAAACTTTTAGGCACAAGATTTTAAATATCATTGAAGGACACAAGGAGTCTATGACAGAAATAATAGGAAACAAAAACACACAGTTCCTAACACTTAAGTTGATCTTCCAAGATACTGGTTAAGGCCTGAGTTTAAGAAAGTTTATGTTGGGCTGGAGAGATGGCTCAGTGGTTAAGAACACCGACTGCTCTTGCAAAGGTTCTGAGTTCAAATCCCAGCAACCGCATGGTGGCTCACAACCATCTGTAACAAATCTGACTCCCCCTTCTGGAGTGTCTGAAGACAGCTACAATGTACTTACATATAATAAATAAATAAATAAATCTTAAAAAAAGAAAAAAAAAAGAAAGTTTATGTTCCTTGCCAAGTGGAAAGATCCAGTTTGGCTGTTCTTAATACATAGCTACAAAACAAACAATTCTCTTTTAAAATAATTAATAAATAATCAGTCAGATCTTAACTGAGATTCCCTCCTCTCAGATGGCTTTAGCTTAGATCAAGAAGACATAATACTATCCAGCACACTGTCTCACTTTTCAGAAACTTGTCCAGTCTCTGTGCCTACATTATAAATACTTTTGAATGCTTTTTTCAAAAAAGCAGATACTATACCCATCATGATCTATGAACAATGGACAGGTTAAAAACTCAGATTTCATAAAAAACATAGCCTTAACAAAGAAATAAGTTTTCCATTATACATTTTACTAACAAAGTAAATATGGTAAGATATCTAATCATTTGAATGGCACAATATATAGAGTTTAAGTATTAGTATTAGTCTATGTTCAATATAATACTATAGCACACATTACTTTATTTGTGATATTTCTAGATAGCAGTCACTATTAGCTATGTTTTCTAAAGTTCAAAAATATTTCAACCAGTCACTCAAGATGTGTGGTTTCTTCAATGGTTAATAATTACCTCACTGATACTCCTTAGAGCAATGGATGCCTCACTTCCATATTGCACTTGAGTGTGTATACCTACATTACTTACAGAATTGGAAATATTGATAATAAATTTAACCTTAAAATGAGTTAATATGTTAGCACCTAGAGGATGCTGCATAAGATTCTGTGTAGCATCTGTTCACGATGGAAGGCGCAGAAGAATAATGAGCAATGATTTGCCAGTAGAAATCATTATAGAAAGTTAGAAGCACTAGAAACATCATGTATATAACAAAGAATAATTTTAAGTGATATTGAAGATGCTGGCTTAACATTTGCATCACTTTGGAAAATAGTAAAAAGAATCATAGAAATGAGAACCTAAGGATGATTTTTATAATCATTTGGTTTGGGGACCACAGTTTAGGAATACAAAATAATCAGGGCTTTTCAGCAAGCTTTATGTTAAACCCATTCTTTTAAAATGTCTGAACCAGACGAATAATGTCCTGAAATATCAAGAAATATCAAGCCTAATTGTTTATCTCCTGATCCTGGGTCTACTGATTTTGTTAAAATTATGAGGGAGACTCATTTGTAATTGTAAAGCAGGACTTTTGGTTAGCCATGTGGGTATGTGTTCAACCTTTATGAGCACACTATCCTAGCCTTCCTCATATTGTATGCAAACATGAAGAAATGGCAAGTTGAACAGCCTCTCTCTCTGTCTCTCTCTCTCTCTCTCCTAATCTATCAACCTCACATAAAGTATTATTTTACCCCTCTCTTTTGGAAAACTCACTTTCTACTCTCCACCCATATATTGTCTTAAGGAAATACTATTCCAGTCTTGAGAACATGATATTAAATCTGGGAATACTTCCCATTCAGTGGTGAAGAATTAAGAACTTCCCTTCACTACAAAAGTACTTTTCTTCTAGTCTTGATGAGCTTCACTGCACAAATAGTGGAACACTTTTCCACCCATCTTTAACTTACCATTTACCATATGAATTAAACATGACCTGCTACCCTGGGGCTCACTGAACCTTGTGAAATCCAAATCACTACATGACATTCACTGAGTTTTCCCCATGTTCCAGGGCTATGGCCTCCAGCAGTTTCCCCTTGTTTAAAGTTTCCAATTATTATGTCTGCAGAAAGAAAAATTATAGCTAGTATCACAGTTTACCTATTGAAGTCACTAGAATTTTGGATCAGCCTGAGGAATGTAGACTGTGCAGTCACATTAAAAAAATTGTACATAGCATCTGTGTGCATGTAAAAGTATGTATGTGCACAGGTATATATGATAAATTTATATAAATATGTATGCATTTATATGTGATATATGAACATATACTAATATTATTGAATATTTATATATACATATATACTGATATTATATATAATATTATACACTTTAATTGTATATGTATAGTTAGTTAGTATATGACCTTGATGAATTTTGTGTAATTATATATAATTATATTTTGTATTTTTATTTATATATTAAAAAGTTATATATTTATATATAATCAATATACATAATTAGGCAAAATTCATCAAATGATGAATACAATATCCATCTGTGTTTACATGTATGAATATAGATATAATCAATTATAACTTACAAGGAGTAAATGTACAAATTTAGTTTATAATTAATTAATTGTGTACAAATGAGAGAGGTACTTTTTGTTATTAGTATGACTTCTAACATTATTTCCTAAAATGTCATTTTATAATCAATATTTTCAAAGTATTTCAAATGAATTTTACAAAAACAATTCAAATTTTAATGTAGGAAGAATGAGACACTATACAAATTCACATGGGGAAACTACATCGACTTCAGTGGTTTATGAAGATAATTCCTTTCTACTTCCTGTCAATGGAGGTCATGGGTTTCAACAATTTTGTTGAAAATATTTCCTCACAAAACATGGTGAAAGCAATGTCCCTAAAGAAATGAACTTGCCCACCCTGCTTTACAATTTCTACTGGTGCTCATTGGTGATACTCTTGGGTAAATATCTTGATAAAGGGAATTAAGATCTGAATACTTCAAGCAACTCTGCATGGCAAATGTTAAGATCTCAGCAGTGTCTGTACAAAGTCTTGTTCCTGTGTCTTATGGAACATCGTTGATGTGGGACCCTCAGCCACAAGTGCTCTAATAAAGTCAAACTACCAACTGGAATGTGGAAGTCTTTAGCACAGGCTGCTGTCAATTGTAACCTAGAGTTAACCCAAATTCTCTGCTTTCAATGGTTATTAAAGATTGTATTGTTCTATTTTTGTAGAAAAGAGAATGTAACCTGGAAAGACAGAGATGGGCATGTTCTTATGTTCTATGGACTTAGGAACTGCTGCTCTTGGAGAGTTGTGAGCGCTCATTTTCATTGCTTCGGTGGAAACAGTACAGGAAAGGCACACAGATATCAGCATCAAACCTTTGAGAGCAAAGCCATCACACCGATGCAAAAAGAAACCAATAGACTGGTGGCAGTTTAGCAGGATGCACACTAAATTACCACGTAGTCTGAGACACAGACCCTCATATTTTCAGAAATGCACGTACTATCAAATAGCACATTTGGAAACAGGATTCTCAGTGCAGACACAGTGAGATCTGAAAGTGACAGTTCACACAAAAGTATGGGGGTCTCTCTGCTACTAATAATACTCAGGGTAGAAAAAAATCTTTAACAGAAAATAAAGCATCAAAAGAAGATGGATATATACTGTGAAATATTAAACAAAACCATTTTATCTTTTCTAGATTTAGATTTTGAACCTAGATGACATTTTGAATATACTTAGTAATTGTTTATTAATTTATAGTTTATTACTTTATAATTGTTTATCTAGAATATACTGACATTTACCTATTGAATAATTTTGTGTCAGTCTGAAATTTTAGTATTATATCTTTCTAAAAATGTTTTATCATATAAGCAAAAAAGGGCCATTTAATGCAACCTGAAATATCCAACAGAAGATTAGGTAGTTAAACCTATTGTGAAAACTATCATGGTAAACAAGCTTCCCTCCAGATCAAGACAATTCATTTAGAAACTATTCAATAAATACTATTTAACATTTTAAAAAACAGTCTAATGAAATGTCAAGGGAAATATGTGCACCAGACATTATCGAGCATTCAGCAGATAGCTTCTGCTGAAATGAAGATATTTGGGATTGAATTGAGTTCATGATTGATCATGAACTCTTGTCCTTTCTTCTGGCATTCTACCTGTATTTAAAACATCACCCCAATAATGCTCATAGTTTGAGTAGTGAAGTGGTACACACACACACACACACACATACAAAGAGAGACAGAGAGACAGAGAGACAGAGACAGAGACAGAGACAAGGACAGAGAGACAGAGACAGACAAAGAGAGAGACAGACAGAGATAGAGATAGACAGAGACAGAGATAGAGAGGGAGAGAGAGATCAAAACCTTTAAAACTAGCATGCTTAGCACTGACTGAAAAACATTTTTAAAAAATAAAAGCTACTTTACATCTTAACTTAGACTTTGGCAAGCATAGCAAGAAGTAAAGCGGCCCCAGTGGACATTTTACTTAGAATTAGGCATTAAGTTATATTATATTGCAATATATTGGTATTTGTTTGCTTTAAAAGAATTTATGGTGTTGACATTTTTAAAAATATTCACAATATTAGTTATGTGATATATCTTATATAGTCCAGGTTACTTTGCAACAGTGTGCTATCATCTGATGAGCTGTAAGCATTGCCTAATTTTTTTTTCAAAATTTCTGAGGATCTGGCCTTATTTCCATGTTCCTAATTTATAACTCAAGTTAGTGTGACAGTGGAATTACACACAGATTCTTAACACCTTTGTGCTGAGAGTGCAGTGCTTAGAGGCCTGGTACAAAGCTAAGCTATGTGTTCTGTAATCTAGGCAGATGTCATTATAGCTGCCACAAGCAGGTGAACTACTCTTTATCCTAAAATATTTACTAACTGATCTTTAAAAGTATTTTTTTTAAAATTCTGAAATAGGCTAGAGACTTAAATATTCTTAGCCAAACATGGCAGGGGGGAATCAAAGCTATGGTACTTGTTCTTTAGACCTTGTCCAGTAGAAGGAGTCTGGAGTCACATTGACAGTGAGTTTGTAATTAATGGTAAGAACAAGTAGATCCTTGTACCATCCCTTTTGCACTGTTATGTACAAATGGAGCTTAAGGGTGAAACTATTTTGGGGCTCTCGTTTTGCTGCTGGCTTCCTGCACAGTTGCTGTTTTTCATTTGTAGTTATTCCCAGAGCAGCAGGAGAGAGAAGTTTCTTGATCTTGACACTGACAACAATGATGGTGGTTCTAGAGGTCACTGTAGCATGGAAAGGGCAGGACCATAGCAGACCTTGGTCCTGAGTGAGCAGTCATAAGCTCTGTGTTTTTCTTCTCCCATGCCCAGGCAGGGCAGCAGTGGAAGCCACCCCAGGGGCTCCTATAGATAGAAACTAGTCATTTTCTCCGTTACACTTTCTTTTGCTCTCTAGTTCTCATCTTCTATTCTTCTGGCTCTTTTATGTAACTGACCTTGATCAGTAAGTCATTCTTCAGTGACAGGGCCCTCTGTGGGATGTAGCCAGTGGAATGAGAAGATAAAGAAGACAGAAAGCTGGTATCTGCAGGTCTTGCATATGCTATGTCTTTATGTCAAGCAAGCTTCTTAAAGAACATGCTGCATCTTATAGACTACTTCTAGTGGAGAAACTGAACAGTCAACAGAAACTATCATTCAATGAAACAAAGTCAGAGATGAACTAGTCAAGTAATGTTCCCCAAGAGGAACACAAGGTGTCTGAAAAGCATTGCAGAATGAGCACACAGGGACCCTGGGACTGATGAGTATAGCCCTGTAAAATGGGAAGTTAGGTTCTCTAAGTCTGAAGACCAGCTCCCCACCGGCCCTGGCCGTATGCCATGAGCAGCCCTGTCAAGCCTAATCCTAGCTTTAGAGAAGGAACTGTGTTCCTTCTTCACACATCCTCACCTCAAGGGAAGGCTCCAAAGGCCCTGGCCCCAGACTGTCACTGGCTCAGCTAGCTTGTTCCTGGTTGTAAGAAGGTGCTATCTATGTTCCTTCTCTGAATATCCTGGCCTCAGGGAAAGCCTTCAATCCAGCCAGTTCTCAGCAGTATCAGTGTTTCTATACTAAGTCTCTCAGCTTTTATAACCAGTTATTTTTAATATACTTAACTATGCCCTAAAGCATAATCTCTCTAGGTCTCCAAAATACGTATTGTTGACATATATTTGAAAAAAAAAAAAAAAAAAAAAAAAAAAAAAAAAAAAAAAAAAAAAACACTGCTACTCGGGCTTCTAGGTGGGATGATGAATAGAAAAAGAATGATTAAGAATACATAAAGGCTGAAGCGGTGTTATCTTGGTGATCTTTTGTCCCGCCCGCCTTGACCAGCAAGAAAGACACGACCCGAGCTCTTCCTTTTAGCAGTTTATTCAGGAACCCTTTTTTAACAGTGTTTCTCCTCCTGCTTCTCCCTCCTGCTTCTACTGCATCTTCTGCCCCGCCTTCCTGCCATCTAAGCCCTGCCTTCCAGCCCACCCTTTAAGTATTCCCAAGCTTAGCCAATCCCAATGGGCTGCGTGGCAAAAGCAGATAGGTCACCAGATGCAGAAGCAACCAATGGCAGCAAGCTTAGCCAAATGAGGGCTTGTCCACTTGCTCTCGGGGCACAGCTGAAAACGGCTCTCCACAATCTTTGAAGCATAACATACAAGAGTATTTATTATGTTCTTCCCTTTGAAAATATTGGAACCTTGGAAGATGTCAGCTTTAGAGGTGGAATCATCATTATCTTCCTGGTCTAAACTCCTTGGAGAATGACTAATTCATAATGACAGAGACTTGGCTTTGAATGCCTCTGGGACACTAAATGCTAAAAAGTTCTGTTCACTTCTGATACAGATGCGATGTCATCTCTGACTCTTCACTGGTAATTTTTCAGGTTGAAGAAGTCTCAGAGAATCAGTTTCCAACCTAATTCCCCAGTGACTGATGTGGTGTTTTCTAATCTCAACATTCTGCCTTACTTTCATCTAAGAACAAAAACAGAATATTAATATTTCCACCAGTCAGTGCTTGTGGTCACATTACTCATTTTACTAATGGGTTTACTATAAGTGCATGTATTTTGTTTCCAGGAAATCATGCGTTTCTGTCTTCAGAGATGAATATTTTTAACATGTGTAAAAAAAGACACTACTTAGTACACAGTGGAGTGTACAGAGATAACCTGAACTGGTAGAGGTATAACTAGTTCCAATAATAATCCATTCCTGCATACAAAAAAAAAATTATTTCAGAGAAACCTAAAACAACCATCTAACTGTAATTTCTAGGGAATTTTGAAACCTTAGTCATTTTGTACCACCTACCACTAGAAGCATACTGAAATTACAATAACACTGCTTTTCTCCAAATAAGCTCAAGACTTTATAGCTCCTCCCCCTTTGTCATGGATTTAATAGTTCTTATTTTTTTATTTAAAATACAAAGTATGAGACTGGGGCTTGATAGCCTTCTCATCATTCCCCAGGATGTGTGGCTTCTGCTCATGCACTCATCTTTTCCCTGACATCAATCACTGACCAAGTTTTCAGATCTCTTCCAGTGGGGCATCTCTAGTTTGACTTACTGGCATGACACCTGAGTATATGGTATGCAGGATTTGTGCCCACCAGGACTCAGTAGCCTAAAAGGCAGTCTGGATTACATTGACTTCTGCCACTTCCATCTGATGGTGACATACTTTTATTTCTTTCCTGGGTGTTTCCCGTGTAGATTAGATTCTTCTTCATCACCACCAACCAAGTCTCCCTTTGAGCTTCTTGAGAGCGTATAGAATAATGAAATTTATACCACAAGAAATTTTAACATGGAACTTGGGGATTCTCAATATGTGCCCTTTCAACATGAATAAGATGATAATAATAAATGAGATACTTTCAGATGATGTTAGGAAGGAAATGGATTGGAACCACTCAGCTAACATAGCTCTAAACCTTGAACACAATATGTGTACTTAAACCTAGGCAATTCATTATCAACTCCTTCATGCAGTGTATTAGTTTCTTTGGCCTTTATGTCTCTTAGTCTTTGGTCTGTATCCTTTTGTTGTTGCTTTTAAGTTTTTATTATACTTTTTAATTTTGCATGTGTGTAAGAGAAGGGGGAAGGAAGAGGGAGAGATAGAGAGGTAGAAAGAAAATTGCCACTTTGTGTGTGCATGTCTCTGTCTCTGTCTGTCTGTCTGTCTATCTGTCTGTCTGTCTGTCTCTCTCTCTCTCTCTCTCTCTCTCTCTCTGTGTGTGTGTGTGTGTGTGTGTGTGTGTGTGTGTATGTGTGTCTAGATCAGAGGACAACTGAAAGACTTGTTCCATCCTTCCATCATGTGGGACATGGGGATTAAAATCAGGTTGTCAGATATCGTAGCAAGTGCCTTTACACTTTGGACCATTTTTCAGTCTTCTCTTTTTTCTTAAATAAGACAAGTCCTTGTTATAAATCCCATGCTTATCTGGAACTCATATTTTAGCTCAAATATGTCTTTGACTAATCATGCTCTTACTCTAGCCTCTATATGCTAGGATCACGTATGTGTGCTACAATTTCCTGCTATATCACTTTCCATTCTGACAGGAGGCTCTTATTTTGCTGTCTTATTCAATTCACAGAAGATTGGCAAAATCATGACCTTCCTTATTTGTCTCCTCTCTGTCTTAGCCATCTACTTCTGACAGTTTTCCCTAGTTCCTAGGCGAATTCAATAGACTCTGGCATTTTGTTTGTTTTTGTTTTTTAGTCACTTACAGTTTAGTCTGAAAACAAGAATTTCCTCTTGGCTGTTCCACACTTCTTTTTAAAACAGAAATCTCTGGTCTTTTATAAAACTTTAACATTGATAAAAAGGTTTCTTTATATTGTACTATATCTGTGATACTTGCTTCTGAAATGTAAAATAATTTTGTCAAGCCTGTTTTATAGCATAACAAGGCCAATGCTGTCCAACTCATAGTTATACATTTAAATTTTACAAGATATAAATTTAAGTCCCTGAAATCTTGAATTTATTTTAGATCTACATCACATTTCAGTTCAACAGAGTTCTCAACTGAGGTCACTACTCCAGGTACCCTTTATTAACATGTTCATCCATGCCTTTTTTCTGAGATGTTCATTTAAGCCTGGAGTAAATGGGCCAGTTACAATGTTTGAAGGACTTGGAAACTAAGCTGTGGCCAAAACAATCGGGTCACATTTCTGGTTCAGTGATATGACTTCCTAGAGTGGGATTTCAAGTTTTGAGATACTTCCTTTAGGGAATAGTTCAGGTGCTTTAGGACTCTTAACTGGTAGGGTGAGGTCTTCAGGAGAAAACTCGAAGAAAGTTTTCTGTTATTTGCTCTGCCATCTTCTGTGGAAGCCTTTGCACCAAATTCACTTTTCTCCATTTTTTATTTGGTCTGTGGAATTTTTTGGCATCCAGCCAATACCATGGTCTACTAGAACTGAAGTCACTGGGTACTACATATATCCTATACTCATACACTCACGCCTTTATATCTCAGTGTTAACAACCAACTTCCAGGAGAAATGAAGCCAAACGTGATATGCTTCATGCTACTTAGTTCATCATCTCTTGACACCTCCATCACACCTCAGAGGTGAAGAGGATGGTAGGACAGAGGAAGGAAGGGAACACGTGCTTGACCGATTCTGCTAACCAAATATTCTAAATTCTTTTGTTAGGCTTGGGTCAGAGCTTCTATATTAAAGCCCAAGGTGCAACAAGTTTGTCTTCTGCGGTCCTCTTTGGTTATTCCATTTGTTATTTTTAGGATCCTACTTACCAGTTTAAGTGTACAACATGTATACCTACGAAGGGAGTTCTAAAGAGAAGGAAATGTATGCATGACTACTTCATATGCAATCTTGTTACACATCTATAGTGCTGATTTCTCTTTCTAGGCTAATTCCAGTCTTCTTCCAAGTTGAATATTATCTAAGGAACTTACAGTCTTCAGACTAACATCTGAAATGTATGTGTGTGTGTGTGTGTGTGTGTGTGTGTGTGCATGTGTGTGTGTGTGCATGTGTGT
>NW_022196914.1:2221974-2286027 GCF_008632895.1 Mastomys coucha | reverse complement strand
GTGTGTGTGTGTGTGTGTGTGTGTGTGTGTGTGTGTGTGGTGATGATGATCCAGACTTTCCATTGCCACCTCCTAGGACCCTATGACAGTGTTCACTGACTCATTGGCTAAACTCTTCTAGTGGGATTAATACACCATTTGACCCTTCTATGACTTCGCCTGTGTTTGTATGATTATCCTAACTCAATTATAAATGACTTACAGAGAGTTGTTATCCAATATTATAAACAAGTGAATATTGATGGTGAGCTTTTAGTCAATTTGGGGGAAGATTTGAGACACTGAATAAAATAGGTGTTTTTAAGAGCACATGCTGTGGCAGCAGTTAATGAGATATTTGAAGTGTAAGCTATAGACTGATGTTCAACATCTGTGAAGGCAAAGATAAAAAAGAATGGGTAGAAAAAGAAGATGAATGGTTACAGATATGAAAATCTTCAGAAACTATGGTAGTTTGAATGAGATGCCCCTATAGCCTTGGGCTTTTGAACACATGGGTTTTAGTTGGTAACACTGTTTGGAAAGAATTGTGTTATGTTGCTAGAAAACAGTATGATGGTGTGGTCTGAGAGTTTAAAGACCACCCACACACACATATTTAGTAGACTCTCTCCACTTCCAGGTTGTGATTCAAGATATGAGCCGCTAGCACTAAACTTCTAGCCCCCGCTAACATGTCTGTCACCTGCTGCCATTCTGTTTCTGCCATTATGCATCCTAAACTTCTGGAATAATAAGCCTAAATAAACCCTGTCCTCTTTAATGTCCCATGGCCGTAGTGTTTGATCATAGCCATAGAAATGTAAACAAGGCATCCCTCTCCCCCACAAGCAAAAGCTATGAGAAAAATTTACTGCTCAGCAAAAGTGTCCTTTATACTTGACCCTTTATGTCAGATCACCCTATCTCTGTATGTTCACTGATCCAGCAAGACATAACCTTATGTGGAAAGGTCTCCACAGCTGCCACAAATTTAAAATAGCCACTAGAGGTGGTTGCCAACCACAGTTCCTGCACCTGGTCAGTACATTTGCCTCTGAAAAGAGAATCTTGCTTACCAGAATTCCAACCACAACTTGAGCAATATTTGGCAGCTTTGCTTCCAACTGAATAGTCCAGGTAGAAGCCGAGAATTCAGGGCTTGAGGTTAGATGAATATTGTTAAATAATTGCTATTGGCTCAGAGGACTAAAGTTTTGAGAAGGTAAGCAAACATAAGTCAGAAAAGTCTAAGGGACTGAAATTCAAGACATGGCTCTTTTCACAGGTGAATACTGGAGACTTGGCGAAAATAAAATTTAAGAGTAGAAGCAAACATGGACCAACAACACCACAAACAGGAAGGTAATAAATGGTAATAGAGACAGGCTACTGGAAATAACTGTGTAACAGTAGAATTTAAAATGATAGACATGACATAGTCATGCTGGTACTGTATGCAGTCAATTAAGGTGGCGAAAGTGGTTTGTTGTGGGTATCAAGAATTATTCAATTGCTTATCATTTTCTGTAACTTAACTGAATTCAGTTTTAACTGAATTAAATTGCATTAATGATATAACAAACCTGTTTATTGCTGTAACAAGCTCTCAATTATTCGACTGCTATTTTTTCTTGAATAAACAAACGTCATGAATATTTCCCACATTTTATGAGAGTTTTATTTTATTTTTTAAAGATTTATTTACTACTTACTTAATGTATATAAGTACACTGTAGCTGTCTTTAGACATATCAGAAGAGGGCATTAGATCTCATTACGGATGGTTGTGAGCCATCATGTGGTTGCTGGGATTTGAACTTAGGACCTTTGGAAGAGCAATCAGTGCCCTTAACTACTGAGCCATTTTTCCAACCCCTTTATGAGAGTTTTAATGACACACAAAAGACTGTAAAATTAATGCTTTAATTGCTTACATGTAAGGCAAATCTAAGAACCCTGTCATACTTTCCAAGACAACAAAATTTCTTTTGTTTTCAGGAAGACAACTAGAAACACTTAGAGTCAGTGAGCATGGTTAGTTATGAGGAAGCAAAATCACATCCTGGCAGGTTAATTAAAATATTTACAGTCACCCTCTCATTGCAATCATTTTGTAGACAGTAAGCTTCAGATTTTCAGGGGGGGGGATAATTAAAACCATCAAGAGCATCAAGTTATACACAGTTTTTAAAATAAATGTGTTGTTTGGAAGCAAAGTCTGGAACAGTGAGTTTGTGGTTCTGGAATCAGAAAGGATTCATTAAGTTATCACTGGAACACAGGGCTTCTCTCTCGTGCCTGTCTTCTCCTTTGAAGAGAATGACCTCTTCCAGCAGTTTCCCAACCCTCCAGGCTCCTGGATATGGAAGATGCAAGAGGCACTTCAGACGATAGATACTGAGTGTGGCTCTGCCTCTCTTCCAGGGTCGCCTGGGACTCCCAATACCGTTCCGGGTGCCCATCCACACTGTTGTGGGCACCCCGAGATTCCAGTGCAGCGAAGCCCCAGGCCCAGCAGGGAACAGGTGGACCAGTTGCACAAGTTATATATAGAACATCTCACACGCTATGAGGTCCCTGCTGATCAACACCTTGTCCTGATCTAGGCGTGTCCATGTCCCAGAGTCCTGGCTCTTCTGAGAGACTACAAGAGAATGGAATTGGGGAGATGATCAAAGGTGGGAGCGGACAAGAAAAATAAATAAATAAAAGTAAAATAAATGTGTTTATGTTTGGGAAATAAAAGGAGTAAAAACTGTTGAGAGAGGATAGCATGGCTTTTATATACTTGTCAGGAGAGACAAAAGCTGTTTGTTTTTTTTTAAACTATAACTCTACTAACATATGCAAATATCTGCCTGTCATAATTTCAGAAAAATATGATTTCCTTTTCTACTTTTTTCACCAAAATAATTCCACATCCGTCTTTTTAAAGAAAGCTCCTACAGAGGGCTTTTTAAATCTCTGGTTATCTTTGGTGGGTCACAAGACAAAATGAGCAGACCTGAACTTGCAAGAGAGATTTGTGGGGCTGGCACACAGGAGTAGCAAGGTAGGGGATTAAGGTGGTCAGTATCCAAAACATACACGTATGAAATTGTAAAAAGAAAAAAATTCAATTAAATATTAAAAAATTATGAATCAAATACCTCCCCTTTTTTGCAAAATGTATTTCAGGTTCAACAGTGCTTTTATGAAAAGCCACCAGTGCAAACTCCAGCAGTAAACATTACGCAGTCATTAGATGTTGAGGACATTAATATTTTAGATTAGATAGTTGAAGAAATGCCGGTTTATAGTTGAAGAAATGCTGGTTTATAGAGAAATGATGAATCCTTTTTCTATAATGGTAACTAATTCTTAGGATAACTAACCTCATAGGTGGTGGATTTTTTAATGAGATAAATTAATCAACAATTATTAGTATGATGTCTTTTGAGGTGATGAGGTTAAACAAAACTCTTACTTGCTTTTTCTAGTCTGTTCACAAAAGTGAATTCATAGGTTTTAAGTTTATATAAATATGTACAATGTTTGTCAGTGATATAGACAAGGCTTGTTTCCTTCTACCATAAAATGTACATATTAAAGGATTACCCTCAAGTTATGGTGTTTATAGGTAGAGTCTCTGGAAAGTGGAAGAATATAAGGAATTGACCTACATGAAATGGGTGAATGTCTTTATAACAAAAGGCTACAGAGAACTCAGCTCACCTTTCCACCATAGGGGAGTAAAAATAGGCTTCACGGATCGCTAAACCCCTAGAAGACAATGGACCTATTAATACCTTATCTTCAACTTTCCATCATGCAAAACTTACAGAAACATATTTGGTTGCTCATAAGATACCTAGCATATATGTGTACAGCATTTTTATTAGAGCAGCATAGATAGATTGAATAAGACACGTAGAATATTTTTTCAGTTGAGATTTCAGCTGAGATGTAAAATCTGTACTTTACTTCTCCTCATTTTCATTCTACATTGACAAATGGCATTTATGTGAGCTTGTGGGTTCCCATCCCTGACTAAGGATTTATACACAGGTAATGGTAGATTGGAAAGGAAGAGATTTTTCTTCAGTGATGTAACCAGGGATTGTAAACAGTCTCATCAGTAATCCAAAATCAGTTCTAGTTAAAAACTCATTGAATCTCTCTCTCTCTCTCTCTCTCTCTCTCTCTCTCTCTCTCTCTCTCTCTCTCTCTCTCTCTCTCTCTCTGCCTGTCTCTCATACACACACACACTCATTCAAACACACAGAAAAAGAGATTGTAGAGAGGTTATAGGAAGATAATGGAGGGAAATTTGAGTAAGAAATATTTTGTGTTCTTGAATTGAGATGTGATAATAAAATTCATTATCATGCATAACTAATATATTAACATTTTAAATGCTAATTATTTTGTGACCTGATACAATATTATCAGTTCTAACATCTTTTTGGTAGAGTTTTTAGGATTTTTTATTGTGTGATAACAATCATAATTTGAGTTCCACTTTTTGCTATTTGGCTATTAAAAAAATAATTGGCCTAGCCTGGCATTAGTGGCACATACCTTTAAAGGTAGTACTCAGGAGGCAAAGCAGATGGATCTCTGTGAGTTTGTGGCCAGCCTAGTCTACAAAGTGAGTTCCAAGATATCTAGGGAGAAACCTTGTCTTGAAAAAACAAAACAAACAAGTAAATTGACCTGGTTGTTCTTCCTAAGATATCCAACAATACATTAAATAAGGATAGTGAAAGTGGATTAGTTTTCTTATTGTAGATCATAAAGAAAATGTACTCTAGATTGTGAAAAGGGAATTATTTCCAAACTTTTACTATGCAAGATGACATTGGCTGTGATTTTGTCATCTGCAGCATTAATCATACAGAGGCATTTTTTATATAACCAGTTTATTGAAAGGTTTGTATATTTACTTATTTGCTTATATCTCTTCAAAGTGCATTTACTTTTTTCAATTTTCCACTATGATTTCATGGGTTTTTCTGTCCATTGCATATTTACTAATTTGGGAGTGTTGAGCTATCCCTCCATGAGTAGAATACACCCTACTCGATCATGTAATACAAAGCTATTTTAGCATTTTGTACATACATAGATATTTTTCAGATAAACTCACTTTCCTTACTTTCCATTTCCCTGCACTCCCCTCTCCCACATGCAGTGATTTTCCCCCAACTTCATGAATTCTCTCTCTTTAAACCAACTGGCTTAGTGGTACATTATGCCCTGAGGTACAGGGGCATCTACTGGAGCATAGGTAACCTCTCAGAGTCCACATTGCTTCCTAGCTATATCATAGCCTCGCTCCCATCTGTGCTCAGATTCGGGCTGGTTTGATCTTGTGCAGGTCTTGTGCATATAGTGACAGCTTATGAGGTTTCATATTTTCAATGATGTTATTATGTTCAGCAAATGTTTCACAATATAAATGACCACTACCTGATGTACTATTAGTTCTAATTTGCTAACAATTTTTGAGAGATTTTTTTCATCTATATTCATGAGGGGTACTGATGTACATTTTTTATTTGTATCTTTATCACATTTTAGAACAGTGTGATTATTACATTGTAGCAAGAACACAACAAGACACCTTCTTTTGTGGTTTTTTTTTTTTTTGAACTATTTTTTTGGTTCTTCTGTAAAGTATTATAAAGCAGTTGGGAGTGTACTGGGTATAAAACTTTTCTTTGATGGGAGATTTTTAATTATTACTTCAACCTCTTTAAAAAACATTGGTCTCTAAGGAGCTGAAGGGCTTGCAGCCCCTTAGGAGGAACAACAATATGAACTAACTAGTACCCTCAGAGCTCCCAGGGACTAAACCACCAACCAAAGAGTACACATGGTAGGACTCATGGCTCCAGCAGCATATGTATAGCAGAGGATGGCCAAGTCAGTCATCAATGGGAGGAGAGGCCTTTGGCCCTGTGAAGGTTCTATGCCCCAGTGTAGGGGAATGCCAGGGCCAGGAAGCAGGAGAGGGTGGGTGGTGAGCAGCGAGAGGGGGGAGGGAACAGGGGTTTGTTTTTGTTTTTGTTTTTGCTTTATTTTATTTTTATCAGAGGGGAACCTGGGAAAGGAGATATTATATGACATGTAAATAAAGAAAAAATCTAATTAAAAAAAATGGTCTCTCTACTTTCCCTGTGTTTTCTTGCCATGATCCTGCAAGTTTCTATTTACTGGGGTATAAATATTTGGTGGTTTCTTCTAGGCCTTTGATTTCTTTGATAGAAGTTGAAATGGCTTCTTGTTCCGTATATAATTTTGAAGTTTTGCTCTATTTATGCTGCTAGTTTGGCTGAGAGTTTGTCCATTTTGATTTCCTTTTTCAAAAACCAACTTTTATTTAAGTGAGATCACTGTTATTTTCATTTTACTTTGGATTATTTTTATTTCTGCTCTGGTTTTTATTTGTTTTTCATTTTACTAATTTGGGGCTTGGCCCATCTTGCTTTTTATGTCCTTGAGGTGCATTATTATGTTGTTTATTTGAAACATCTGTGATTTGGATGCATAAAGTCCCATCCTTTGTGTGGTGCTGGGGATCTAATTGGGGGTCCTCAGACATTTTGGATAAGTGCTCCACCCTTGCGACACAACTCCAGCTTTACACTCTCCTTCATGCTGTTTGTCTTAGGCAATGGGCTCTGAGTTGCTGTATTTTTATTTGTTTTAAGACCATTTTAATCTCTATTGGGCTATCTCTGCTTCCTGGAATTGGAATATATTAATTTTGTGATGAAAATAAGTAATAGCATTTCATATGACTAGCATATTATTTTAAAATTCACTCTTTTTTGAATATTACTGTAGGCCACGAGTAAAACAATCTGCTAACTTTGAGTATCATAAGCACATGAAATCATACAACGGGTAAGAGAAAAATCAGCTGCTATGAACATCTCATCTAAGCAAAGTTTTGATGACCAGTTCTGTGACATTGCAGGGTAAATTCCTAGGGATATATTTTCTACCTTCTGCAGTTGCCTTTTGTTTTGGAATAATGTTTCATCAAGCTTGTGTATGTGGTCAGTAGCCACTAACCAAGTGTGAGCCAGAATTTTTTTTAAGATTAATCAAAATATCTGCTCTAGTCACATCTACATTGTGAAAAGTGATCATTGTTTCTGTGAACTCCTTTACCCAACAGTGATTTTATTAATCTGAATATTCAACTGGAACATGACTGGTGAATAAATAGGGAATGAACTGAGGAATCTTCTCGTAGTGACTGACTTTCTAAAATGCAAGTGTCTTTCAGGTGGCTAATATTTTAATTTTTAATGCTTTAAGAATAAAGATATTCTTAGATTAAACTTGCTGCTGAACATGTTGGTTACTGCAGAATTAAATGTGGCACCAATCTTAGACCCCTTACTCATATTTCCCTGCAGATTTCAAATTACAGAGAACTTCTAGAATTAAAGAGAATGCGCACAACTGAATACAGCAGTCATCCCTATAAGGAGTGTACCTGTAGATGTGATCTCTCCTTACCAGAATCTTCACAGTCCTTCTGGAAAGACCACATCCCCTTCCATTCCGATTTCCCTTCCTTCTTCTTCTAATTCATTCTTATCTTTTACTTTAAACATTTGTTGGTGGTAAAGAATTGAAATGTTCATGTATAGTAACTCATTTAATTCACATAATCACTCACTGTTCATAAAGGCTAGATAATTTTGCCTACGTTTTACAAGAATTTGCCCATCAAACTAATCAAACCATCTCTTCAGTGTTTCAGCTTCTAATATTTGTATATGCAGAGACACTGTATTGACATCTCTTCAGTCTTCAGCTTCTAATAGTGGTCTATGTGATGATACTGTATTGATTTTATGATAAAAGATACTTCTAAAAGGTTTGAGCCTTTCAAGTGTGAACCAGCCATCCTTTTTGAGGTTACATTTTCATATTGTAAACACAGTAAGACAGACAGACATTATAGTACACCAAAACAGAAAAACCTGTCAAGGAGTTTCAGATCCCCTGCTCCTTAGAACTGCACTGTATATTAGGCCTTCAGTCTAAAGATCACATCATCTTTCAGAAAATCCCAGGGCATCACTGTCATTGCTGCTTGGTTTGGATTCTGGGGATCAAAGGTGATGAGTAGAGGCCAGGATATGATGGTGATTATATGACCATGTCTGTGTACCTCCAAAGGAGATTGAGAATGCAATTCACCTCTTAAGCTACAAGGGAAGAACACTTTTTCCTGCTTAGAAAAGTTCTCCTGGGCTCAGAGTGCTTCATAAAAAAATAGTCTCAGAGATTTGCCTGAAGTTAAGCCCTCAGGAAACTGAAGAGGAAAATTCCAAATCCTTTCCCAGAAAAATAAAATCCAGCAGCCTTTGAGAAAATGGGTTATCTTTTAAGCAAAGGAAGCAGAGGAAACATGGATTGTGGGAGCCCTGCTGGGCTCACTAAAGAACTCAAAACCGAAACCAGAGACTTAGCTCGCTGGGGGTTTGGAGCCTATGTAAATGACTCAAGGACCAGATACCAGCTCCTTAGGAAGCCGTGATCCTTTGATCCCTCTTCCCCTTCCTGGAATCCCTTGTATCAATGTTTGAGCTTTGATGTCTGATTCTCACCTAAATGCCAATTGCATACCTGTACTGTCTTTGAGTATAAATGCTCCCCTGTCATTTAGTAAAGCACGCCTTGATGAGAACCATTCTCCTGGCGTCGTGTCTCTTTTCTCTACCACCCATTGCAGGTTTCCAAATCCTCGGTTCGTGGAACCCCACGCAAGTAGGAGCTGCGGGACGGCATCCTACAATGGATGAGAGGAAAATCTACATACATTATTAGTCATCTCTCTCTATGACTGCCTTTGACTTAGAACCAAGGCCAAGAGTTAATTCTGATCTTTTTGCACAGGCTCTTTCCTGACTTTCCCCAAAGCATGCTATGCTATAACGTCATACTCTACAGAGGTGAATAGGAACAGAATAGTGGAAAGGAAGGCCAGGTGTTATAGAATCCAGAGATAGGGAAATGCTTCATCAACATCTGTTAATCAGGAAAGTCTCTGGTTAAGAGACATTCATGTTAGCAACAGAGTGTAAGAAAACTGAGAGGGGTGACCAGTTTCAGAGATGCCCCTGTAGACCTTTGAGCTATGTTCTTCCTCTTGGATTGCTTGTCCAACTTTGATGTGAGGGCATTTGCCTTGTCTTATTGGATTTTCTTTTCTCATGTTTGGTTGTTGTCTTTTGGAGCCTTGTTCTTCCCTAAAGGGAGATGGAGGAGGAGTTCATCTGGGGAGAAGATACAAGGTGGGAAGTTGGGGGGAACTGTGCTCAGGATATATTGTTTGAGAGAAGAATCAATTTTCAAACAATCAAAAATAGAAGAAAAAAGCATTAGAAATTAGTAATCTACCTTGGTTATAAGTTTCCATGAACTATACCAAAAAGGAAAGACAAAAAGATATAGAAAGAAAAACCATGAACCAATGGCTGTGCTGAACTTCAGAAAAGATCAATGAAGTTAGAGAGGTAAAATGGGGAAGGGAAGATGGAGAAAGAGGATTTCATTCAATGTTTCCAGTAGGGCAGCATCAAATGACTAGAAATTAATGGACCAATGGCAGGTCAGGGAAAAAGAAAACATACATAGATTTATCTAGGTCTCTGTTTAGAGGAGTTGCAATAATTGGTAATGACTTCACAAGAGGCAGCAAAATTTCTCTTATGTTGGAGGACAAAAATATCATTGAATTATTATCTTTCAGACACATGCTTGTGGAGATTTCTAATGAGTAGTGACACAAAGAGACAATGGTCAAGCTAGTATCAGGTATCTTGTTTTAAACCAACTCTGTATTGAAAAGAGTTGAAAAATATATCTGTACTGAATATGGGTTTTTTTCACTATGTAATTTCTCCCAATAACACAGAATAGGAATTACTTACATATGGCTTTCACTGTTAAATACTATATATAGTATAGATATGATTTAAGCCACATAGAAAGGTGTGCAGAATTTATGAGATATTTCATCATTTCATAGAAGGGATTTGGGCATGCAGATAGTGTTGGAGTAGGACTGGAACCAAACCTTTGAAGATCTGGAGGGCTTACTTTATGATATATAAAAACTGTGTGACAGTAGTGAAGCAATGAAGATCCATGGGCAGGAGCCATATGATGGTGTCTGTATAAGGAAGCAGGTAGATGGAGGTAAGCAGGTTTAACAAACATTATTCAAATCTTGGTCAATTTGAATATTTATAGTATGGTTTGTGTGGTACCTGGCCCTGTACTGACTAAAAGGATTGGATAGTAACACTGAATGTGAAAATCTAATTGAGAGACTTAGTGTGTAGTTTGGTTGCTACATTTTCAGGTAAGATGTTTACTGTCACTAAAGATTAGCCATTCTTGTGTTTTGAGTTCCAGTTCTCTCAGAGTCACAGAGGTCCCAAGATTCCCAAAAACCAGAAGATGCAAGTCATGGTTAATGACCTAACAAATAAGATATTTGGATAAACACAGCGTAAAGAGTTGATTAATAAAACATAATTCTTTATGAAAGAATCTCTTAATTTAAAAATTTAATAATATTTTGTTTTATTTTTTGAGATAGGGTTTTTCTGTGTAGCCCTGATGTTCCTGGAACTCACTCTGTAGATTAAGCCTGGAACTCAGAGACCCACCTGCCTCCTGCCTTCTGAGTGCTGGGATTAAAGGCATGTGCCACCACTGCCCAGTAATTAAGATGATTTTAAATGATAGTCTATAATTGTACATATGTATGAGGTTAATTTTGATACTCTGATAATTTTATGCAAAATAGAATGATTGAATCCCTCTGATCAGAGAGCATGACATTTTCTTCAATGATGTAAGCATTGAGAAGTTTCGCCTGTTTTGGTAAATGACCTGCCACCCACACTCAAACAGACAAGAAACTCAAATTAAGCCCAGTGGGTTACACACAAAAGGAAAACATGACAGCAGAAAGGATGCCTCCTTGGAAAAAAGGATCCAAGCGGAACAGGCAGGAGGATGGATAAAGGGACAAGTTAAAAGGAACTAAAATCCACCCTATAAATGTACGAAGCTGCCAAACAAGTGAACATAGTTTTTAAAGCATTTATCTATTTCATATTCGGTCCAAGCACATTTTCCCCAAGTATTTCTCATCCACAGTTTGTGGAAACCATAGATGCAGAACTCAGAGACATTGAGGGTTGAATGTATAATTAGATTTTTTCCCTATAATAATACAATTCAGGGTTGAAAACACTAGTTAATAAGCAAGCCTGGTCTGCTGCTTGTGTTTGTCCATAAAGTTTAATCACAACACAGATCCATCTGTATAACCACTGGCTCCAGCCCCACCGTGATGGAGATGACTGGCAGCAACAGACACAAGATAGCCTGGAAAGATAAAGCACAGAAAGGGTTCACTACCCGGTACGGACTGAAATTTGTAACAAATTTCAAATGTTTTCAGACTAAAAAGAAGTCTAAAGCCTGCATCTTAAATAGTAACATTGCATAAGAATTGCTAATAAATAATTGTAAATAGGAAGCAAAGTATTAGCTGTGTATAATGTAAATTCAAAGAGTACCAGATGATAGCACCTGAGTATTATAGAATGCATACCCTGCTCATAATCACAAAAGCACTGAAGTGCCCACATCTCCTTGTGGCAGAGGACCCCCTGAACTAGCTTGTTGCCTACCTTAAGCTTACTACAGAGTCATTCTAACCAGACAAAATAACGACAGACACAAAAAACAGTTCATCCTGGGATGAATATGGCATACCATAACAACTTACACTGGAAAAAAAAAAACCAAACCCTATACATCTCTCTCACACACATCTCATGTTTGATGATATTCCTCAGCTTCATGAATTCCTATAAAAATCATAAAGCATTCATTTTTCTGAAACCAGGAGCAGAAGTGTATTACAGTAGAGACAAGGAAAGAACTCCCAGACGGGTCTGCATCTCCCCCCCTTCCCCACAAGAGAAGGGTTGCCAAGGTTATCGATGGAGAAGCAAAGTGTGAGAGACCTTAAACATCTTAAACTGTTAGCCAACTCCTTTGCACTAACATTGTGAATCCATTTTCAATCAGTGGGTTAACTGGCTTTATTTAAAAAGAGGTCATGGACTAGAGAGATGGCTCAGAGTTTAAGAGCTCTGAATTCTCTTCCACAGGACCCAGGTTCAATTCCCAGCACCCAAATAGCAGCGCACCACTGTCTGTGACTCCAAGATCTGACACCCTCACACAGACATACATGAAGGCAAAACACCAGTGCACATAAAATAAAAATAAATTATATTTTTAAAAAATGTGTCACAATATATATAAACGTGTGCCTTGTAAAATCTCCCTTTCCCCATATGTTTTTTTTAATTTTTTTGTTTTATTTTTTGAGGTTATAATATAATTACATCATTTCTCCCCTTCCCTTTCCTCCCTCTGAAACCTACCATATACCTCCCCTTGCTCTCTTTTAAATCCGTGACCTCATTTTTCATTAATTGTTGTTATACATGCATGCACACATATGTGTATGTATGTATATATTCCTAAGTAAATAAATAAGTAAAACCCACTCAGCCTATATTACCTGTATGCATGTTTTCTTTATCAAATAAGTGCAATGATGCGTAAGCACTATATGTGCTTGCTAAGTATCACTAAGAACAATAATTAAATAAATCAAAATTAAAAGCAAGAATAGGGTTTACTTTCCTTCCTCTGGCTTTTCTTGTTTTCTCTTATCTTTCTTGTATCATCGTTATTTAGGAGACAAGGTAAACTTGGGGAAGGGATGATTCTAGAAAAGAGCCGCTGGTTTACATTGTCAGACATACTTCCCTAATCCAACACATGCTGTGCTCCAAACTGACGCAGGAAACAAGTACCAGAGAGGAGCGCTGAGGTTGGAATGTTCACAAATAATTATAAACAAACGGGTGGTTTACTTTGTCTGTAAATCTGCGGCAGTCAATCACGCTCCTCCAGTTATCAAAGTCCTTGCAAGCGCCCAGCCAAGGTGGCACCTGTTTCATTCTCCAGTGCAAACTGCAGGTTCGCACTCACACACATCTCACAGCTCAAGGGTGTGACTTCCTGTGTGTTCTACTCCGCCAATCTGAAAGATGGCACAGCAGAAACGGACCCATTAGTAGATTCCTATGGCAGGTTCCAGTGCTATGCTAACACTCTACAGTAATATATACGGGGTTTAATGAATAAGTTGGCTGAGCCAGGTTATTATTTTTGGGTGTGGGGAAGAAGTCATTTATAGAAACACACTAAATGCACAGTTGAGAGTCTATTTTCTCCCCACTTTGCAGAACACACTTCTTGGAGGGCAGAGTGGAGCACTACTCTTGCTGGTGGTAGTTTAGAGTCACTGGGACATTATACTGACCTGCTGCAAGCACGGTTTGTTACTTGAGGAAAGAAACATAAGACAATCCATGTTCCTATCGTTCTTCTGGTTTTACTTTATTGCTTCTATTGGTTTTTTTTTCCGTTTGTTGCTTATTAGTCCTGAGAATCACTAAACAGGTCAGGCTGGCTTCAAACCATGGCAATCTTGCTGCTTCAGCCTTCCAAACGCTAGGGTTACCTGACTCACCACTGTTGTAGCATTTTCTCTGTCCAATCATATTAGGGCAGTGACAGGCCTGTGATTGGACAGGAATAAAGACGTGGAGCTAGAGTTGGAGGAGGAGAAAGGTCAGAGAGCAGAGAGCATTATTTTTCATAATGGAGTCAGAGGATGATGAAGAGTCAGACTTCGCATGGTTATACAACCAAGCAAAGGTTTTTACAAAATAGATTAATTGGGTTAGAATATTTTCTTTATTATTTGGTTCTGAAATTATTGTATTGGCATCTTGTGAATTGTGATATTATTATATAAACCTGATTAGATAATTAAGCCTTAAGAGTCATGCTTTACCTACCGGCTCCTAGGCGCTAGTAAATGAATGATTGTGGGGATGTGTAAAGAGTTGCATGTGAGCGAGATATTGTTGCTAGCTGGGAGAAAATAGCAAGAACTGGCCGCGACTTAGTGATGAGGCCGGGTGGTACCGGCATTAGAACATGTTCTGGCGGGAAAGGGAGCTTGCCGGGTAGATTCATTTTTTTATTAATTCCTGCAACACACCACTTGCTACTGTATTCTCTTCACCTGATGTACTTACTAAATCTGTATTCTTAAGCTTTAGGAAACATTTTTACTTGTTGAAAAATAAAGGTTACAGGGGTGAAGATGAAATCGTAAAGATAATATAGTTCTTTCCGCATCTGCTCCTTGCCACCACTGCCTGGGCCTCAAGTCCAGTCACTGAGAGCAGCCATCCCACAGATCTGCCCAGCAGTGCCTCGAGGGTGCTCACATGGAAGATATAAGGCTTTGAGTATTTTGATAATTTGCAATTATCCTGTTTTCTTTATTTTTTTTCTCTAGTTTGGGGTTTGCTTTGCTTCAGCAATATTTTACCACATGGTCCTGGTAGACCTTAAATTTTGCTGCCTAGCCAAGCATGAACTCAAACTTTTGATTCTCCTGTCTCCACCTTCCAACTGACTCAGATTTCAGATGTGTGCCATCAAACCCAGTTTCGACTGTTAGGAGTGAAACCCAGAGCTTCATGAATGTTAAGTGAGCACTCTATCAACAGAGCTACTTCATAAACCATTGCTTTTCTTACAATGTTTATTTAACCATATAGTATAAAGTGTATTGATAGAACTACCTCATATTATTAAATGATTGTTTGTGTGTATGATTGTGTGTATACACACTCATTTATGTGCCCTAACCTATGTATGGAGGTCAAAGAACAACTTTCTAAGGTGTTTTTTGCTTTTTTCCTTCCACCAGGTTTCTAGGCTTTAGGCTCAGGCGTTCATACTTGTGGAGCAAGCACCTTTACCCGCTGAGCTTTCTAGGAGGCCCCACCAGACATTCTTTAACAGCAATGTAATATTCCTTTCTGTATCTAAAATGATCTACTTAATCAGTTCTTTCTGAAGCATATTTTACAGTGTTTCTAACTCCACAATTCTGCATTAGCACAGCAGTTAACAGCTTCCTGAGCATAAGCTGGCATGGGTTTCCTAGCAACATCGAGACAATATTTACTATCTTCCAGACATTGTAACACGTGCTTTCTGCACTTGGTTCTTATAACAAGTGTTTGAATTCAGGATTACTGCTATCTCCTTTTATTTTATCTTTTTCTAAGAGCTGTACCAGAATGGATACTTTTAATGTATTTACGTAACATAGGCATATATACATTCTTTTTATATATATAATGTATAATCTAAATGTAAGAATGTCTTACATACCAATTTTATATACATAGATGAACTTGAAAGTTTGAAGGCTTTCTGAAATACTATTTTCTAGGCAACCATAAATGGGAATTAATTTACTGTAACAGTACTGTTTGGCTATTTGTTTCATATTTTTTGTATCCTGGTTTATTTGTGGTTACTTCCTCAGTGATGGACACATAGTTAATCTGATCTAAACTCAGGTGACTGCAGATGCTGGATAGGTTGTGGAGAAAGAGGAACACTCCTTCATTGCTGGTGGGATTGCAAGCTGGTACAACCACTCTGGAAATCCGTTTGGCGGTTCCTCCGGAAATTGGACATAGTACTGTAACCAGAGCACCCAGTTACACCACTCCTGGGCATATACCCAGAAGATGCTCCAACCATGTTCATAGCAGCCTTATTTATAATAGCCAGAAGCTGGAAACAACCCAGATGTCCCTCAACAGAGGAATGGATACAGAAATTTGGTACATCTATACAATGGAGTACTACTCAGCTATTAAAAACAATGAATTTATTTAAGAGACACAGGGTGAAGTGTGGATGTGCGTTTTTGTTGAGCTACTAAATGGCAGAGTCAACTTTATATATATACATATATATACATGTATATATATGTATATATATACACATGCATATAATATTTTCTTTATTTACATGTCATATGATATCTGATATCTCCTTTCCCAGTTTCCCCTCTGAAAAAAAAAAGAAAAAATAATAAAATAAACAAAACAAACACAAAAAATAAACCTGTTCCCTCCCCCCTCCCCCTGCTCATTGACTCACCTTCTCCTGTTTACTGGCCCTGGCATTCCCCTGCCAGGGGAATAGAACTCTCACAGGGCCAAGGGCCTCTCCTCCTATTGATGACCGACTTGGCCATCCTCTGCTACATATGCTGCTGGAGCCATGAGTCCCACCATGTGTATTCTTTGGTTGGTGGTTTAGTCCCTGGGAGCTCTAAGGGTACTGTTTAATTCATATTCTTTTGAACTTACAATATGTAGCTCCAAAACACAAACGTGACTACTAAATGTAAAGGGTCTTTGGCCTTTACATGCTTTCTGAACGCTTGGTTCCTAGCTGTTCGTTCTTGGAAAGCTGGTGGTGCCACTGGGACCTGATGAGTGATACAGGCTTCCCTGTGAGCCCCTTGAAAGGTATTCCCTCTTTAATTGCAAGTAGCTGTCAACTTCCTGATCTGCTATGAGGAGAGCTAAGCTTGCTACATGCTCTAGCTTTTTAGTTTGTAGCTTTCCCCAACCTTGTGAATCTGAATTCACCCACTCATATGTCTAAGCAATTACAAACAACAGTCCTCATTTTTGTACCCTGGCAACATAAATGGACCAGTGACTGTTTTTTGTTTTTGTTTTTGTTTTTTCTTTCCTATATTGATGTTATCAAAGAACATCGAGAACATAGTTGTTGAGAAAAAGTCTGATATTTCTGGCTGTTTGCAGTGAGATTTGAATTTGATGTGTGATTTGAAATTTTCTAATATTCAATATTTATACAGAGGAGCCAGAATCCATTAGCCAAGACTGAAGCAAACATCAGGCTAAATTCTTCACACTGTGAGGGAAAGAGAACATGTAAAAATTCTGAGAAGTGAATAATTGAGAACTAAAAACCAGTCTATATGAGGAGACATTCAAGATGAGATTTATTTTTATATTGAATATTGACTGTAAAAATTTAAAGATTCATAATTACAAATCTATAATTCCTAAATAAGCCACAAGTCAACTAAATACATGAGAAGAGAACAGTTATTGAAGGTCTTCAAGCCTGTGAACCCCCATCTGAACTCTGGCTTCCACTTTCTACTTTCTAAATCTCTTGTAAATATTAGCTGAGTTGACATATTTGCAAAGGATTCTCAGACCGTAAGTATAAAGCAAGCATTTAAGATACTCTTACCGTCACTGGATTGCAGTTTCCCAACTGGGATTTTATGTGCAGAAACACTTACAACTGAGTTGATTCTCTACTTTCCTTGGCTTTTTACTCCAAACAGATGACATGCTACAGCTGAGTCATAAATGGCCACCAAAGAAAAAATGCACTTAATTCCATTTGTTCTTTAATTGCTCTCAACCAGCTGTTCGTATCACAAGGCCTGATAGCAGTTCTTCCAGCTTTCATAACCCAGTCTTCGAATTACTGGAATGTGTCTCTTATAGTTGAATCTTTTCCAGTTCTTGAATACCCTTACAATTTATTTTTTCAACTATTTGTCATAAATAATTATGTAGCAAGAGAAGTGCAGATATGTATGAGCTATGAAGCAGTAAAATGCAATAATTAGTGATAATTGTGACTTCTCCAGAATTGTGTAGCCATTGCATGTCAATGGCTTACAGATAATCGGCAGTGACAAAACAGCACAGAGCTGATCTGCACTTTAGAAACCAATACATAAGCAATGTATGTTTCCAACATGTTGAACTTATGAAATATTGCATACATCCTCGGAAGTCAGCAGACATGACCTTCAGAACACATGAGAAAGGGTATAATCTGTAACGAAAGTTTCAAAGATCCAGGAGGGAAAAATCAAATTGTTTATCTCATGTCAAAGTCTACTATTTGAGCCACGAGGACTGTCATAAAATAAGCTGAGATATATAATTTAATATAAGAAATGGTGCTTTGGAGATAGATTTTCTTTAAAAGGCCAATTTTCCTTTTTCAGTTTACTTAATTGTTCTCTAAAAATTATTCTGCCTTGGTGTCATGACAACAGAAATGAACTAATAGAGATTTGCTCTACAACTGTCTGCAAAGTCCATGATCTCTCTTTTGAGTGGGTGATTTCCTTTTACTATGAAGTGCAAGGGTTTTACTTGGCCACATCAGTTCACATTCAGTGTTTACCAACTCTGTGCAATTACTCTAGCTTATTTATTTGTTGACTGATATATGTTACCTGCCCATTCTTATAGAAGCACCTGTGGAGATCCACTGTCTTCTTGGACTTGAATGTCTTTCATTAGACTTTAAGTTAGTTGACTCACATTTATTGAAGATGGGCCAGAAATGTATAGATATTCTTGGGGGCTTGTCATAAAATGAGGAGTAATACTCATTGTAAGTACTTGCCATTGTCATACTGGCAGAAGCCAATCAACATTTCCTCACTCAGGGATACTATTGTTCAGAACAAATTATAAAACACCGCAAAGTTCAACGTTCCACAAAATTTCAAAAGAAAATTGCCCAAGCATTTTCCAAGGTTAATTCTGTCTGAGATAAGACTTGCATTTCCTTTGGTTACAACCCAAACATGGAACCACCTGGCCATATGTTAGGTCTGAGGTTTTTATGTTTGTTTTTAAAGAACATGCAATTTACATTCAAACTAGCCATGTGTAAAAGTTCCCTTTCACTACATACTAATACTTGTGATGATTTGATTCTTTAGTAGCCTCCCTAAATCTAAATGATGTGACATCATGCCCAATTGTGGCTTTTATTCATTGTTCTAGTGACTAGTTATTGTGGTCACCTTTTATATTCCTATTGTGGTCACCTTTTTATTCCTATTGGCCATAAGTAGGACCTGGAGTAGCACTTACACAGTCTCTAAGCTCACCTTTGCTTACGTTGCCTTTTCTTACCTTTCATTTTCTTATTTTTCCTTTAGTTAATCAACATACTTGTTATTGATATCCCTTTCCATCCCTTATACACTTGACTATCACCTGTCTGGTAATAAACTTGCAGTATTCCATCGTGTGGGGTGCCTTTCATCACACTGCTTGCTTTGCTTTAGAGAAGTATGCAGTCCTCCTCATGTATTTTCTTCTGCCACCTTTGCTTTTCATATTTGATCCAAAACACAGTTGTCAAGATCTATATCCAGGACACTTGCACCTCTGCATTTTCTGAGGGGTTTCATAGCTTCCGGTTTTACATTTCAGTCATTGTATTTTGGCTTGACTTTGCAGAATGATCTGTATAGGTTCACTGTGTTCTTGTTGATATCTGGCTTTTCCAACACTACTTCTTGAACAGACTACTCTTTCCCCACTGTTTATATTTTGGTAACTTTGTCAATGATTATTAAAAGTAAACCCATACAAGCCTGCTTTTATTTCTGGGTTGCCAAGTCTGTTTCATTGAATCTATGAGTCTATTATCTAATTTATTCTTTGAAAAATTTCACATTGGCAGATGGTGAAATATGATTCTACCTACCATCCATTTCACAACTCCCCAACTTCTCTTGTAGCTCCTTCAACACATCACCCTTCTAACTTCATGTCTTATTATTATTTAAAAAGAACCCTCTAAGTTTCATTGGTGTTATACATGTTTGTATGGGTGTGGGACCATCCATTGGGTATATGTAGGCTGCTATGAGAAACAGTCATCAATGATATCTACCAGTTGTTGATCTTATGCAAACTACAATATGTGGCTGGTTTTTTGGGGGGCAATACTGAAATGTTTGATTATTAGAGATTTGCAATACTAATTGAAGCCAGAAAATGTAATTTATTAAGCTTTGCTCTACTCATTTTAGAGTTTTTACTAAATCTAAGCATTGCATTTCTCTGTGAATTTTACAACTATTTTTTTTGTTTGTTTGTTTGTCTTGGTTTTTTTTTGTTTTTTTGTTTTTCGAGACAGGGTTTCTCTGTCTAGCCCTGGCTGTCCTGGAACTCACTCTGTAGACAAGGCTGGCCCCAAACTCAGAAATCCACCTGCTTCTGCCTTCCAAATGTTGGGATTAAAGGCATGCACCACAATTGCCCAGCACAACTGGATTTTTTTTGTTTGTTTGTTTGTTTGTTTCTATGAAATTTACATTACCACATTGATAGGAATTAGATCAGACCTATACACGTCTTTGAGTAACATGGATTTTCTTTTTTAACTCTATGCTTCTTTCTCCAAACCATGATCATGAGATATATTTATGTTCATTTGTATTTTGAATTTCTTTCATTGTATATATTTTCAATGTAGAAATCTTTTGTCATCAATTAAACTGTATCTAAATATTATTATCCTTGTAATGCTGTTATAAAAGACTTTATTAAATTCATTTTACATAGTTTGCAATCATGTCAGAAATGTCACCAATTTTGATACATTTACTTGTATTCTGTCAAAGCACTTAGTGACTATATGAGCTCAAATAAATGGGGTGAGCTATTGATTGTTTTCTAAATATTTTACATGCTTTTGTTTTCACTTTCCAATTGCTTTAATTGGGACTTCTACTTGAGCAGAAGCAGTGAAAACACATGTGTCTTTTCCCCTTGATCTTAATGAAAATTCTAGAACCTTTGTACATTTGACTCCATGTTGATTATGAGATTGCTATATGTAGCTCTTAGTATATTAAGGCAAATTTCTCTATATCTAATTTTTGGGGTGCTTACTTATAAAACTGTTTTACTTTTTTCAAGTGCTTTTTCTCCATCCATTGAGATGATCATGTAAGCTTAATTTTTGTTCTGTTATCATGGGAAACTAGGTTTATTGGTTGCTGTATGCTGAATCATTCTTATATTTCCGTCTAGTGGATAAGTTCCGTCTAGTGGTAGTGTATGATCCTTCCACTATGTTTTCTTATATTGTTTTCTGTGTTTAGAGCCAATAGGAAAGCAGCTGTAATTTTCTTGGAGTATGTGGGACTGGTTTTGACATCATGGTAACAGCAGACTCATGAAAAGTATTTGAAAGTATTTCTTCATCTTCAGTAGTTTGACATAAGTTTGAAAAGTGTTGGTATTGGTACTGTTCTTTCAATGATTCATAGAATCCAATGAGGCCATCTGGACTTGGGATATCTTTCTTTAGAGATTTTGATGACTGATGCATCTGATCTGCTCAGATTTATAGCTTCTTCTCAGTACTTCAAGGAAATTCTGAATTTCCTCTGCATTCAATTTGTCAGCACACAGTTCTTCACAGATGACTTTTAAGATGCTTCACCTCTCTGTTGCATCACTAAAACATCTTTACTTACATTTGGACTTCATTTGGTTAGGACCTTATCCCCCCCTCTTTCTTGACTTCTAGGGTTGTCATCTTGGTTAATCAAAGGAAAATCCAAATCAAACATTTTAATTTCAAATTATTTTTCAGTAACATATATCTTGTACTTCTTGACCAATCATTGTCTGTCTCCACCTGCTAACTTCGTGGTTGTTTATTCATTTGTTTCTTGTAGTTCCCTTGGAAGTAAAATTAGCTTCATGCCTTTGCTTTGTGTTAATGTTGATACTTATTCCTTACAACTCTTTTTGTCACATCCTTTAGGTTTAGGTAAATTGTGTCTCCACTTTTATTGATTCACTATCTTTGTAGTTCTCAGTGTTGACAATAACCATGGATGCATGAAAACATCCAAATAGACAGTTCCCAAGAAATAAACTAAAATTATAACTTAAAAATTTTAAATGAAAATAAAATAAAAGAGCTAGAAACAGATACACTTCACTGGAGGATCACTGCTTATTCAGGATGCAATTAGCCTTTACACAAAAACCACAGTGCCAGGTACTGAATACATTCCTATGCGTAGAGAAGCCTCAGAGGTCCTTATGCCCAAAATACAGGTCACTGTCATTCTTGTTCATTACTCAGAATAACTAGATGGCAAGACCTTGTTTCTAAGGATGCCACACACATTAGTTACAGGACACAGAGAAATCAAGTTACAATGGAGTGGGAAACCAATCACCCTGTTGGGTAGCACTCATTGTGCCAGAAACTGCTGTGTAGGCTCAGGAAGAAGACTCATGAGCAGTCTCATGACACTGTAGACCATGCAGACAATACGTACCCCACAGGCAAGATATGCTCACTGGTGCCATAATAACACAACTATTTTAGACATACTAGACACTGTATGGCTTAGAAACCCTCTCTTCACATGGTAATCCATATATCCTAACTATAGCACTGAGCAAAAGCCTATGACTGGGTAAGTCATGGACCCAGTGGAGGATCATGCTTCCTGATGTTTTCCCTTAAAGGGCACGTTGTGAAATCTCCTTACAAACATTCTTGTTTGTACTCATGGACTAGTGCCATTTTCAGACTGGGGCAGATAAGTTTCTTTTTGCAGAGGCTTATATCTGGTCAAAGTACTGAGAGGAAATGACCCTTGAGTGATCAGCCTTAAACAGGACAGCCATGTAACCCACCCAAAGTCTGAGGCAGCTTTAATAGAGAGTGATTAGAGATGCTTTAAAAGTCAGTGGCTGAGAAGGAGACCCATGAAGTGCAATCATCCAGGCATTACATGGCTGCTACAGTCATAAGGACATAGCAGCTGTGAATATATGCACAAGATTGTCTGGTGTATATTGTTATTACCTTTATTCTAAGTGAGGTTTAGCTACAGTGTCTTCACACTGATTGGATGCATGGAGTATCTATCTATCATGAAACTAGTGTTACAAAACCATCTGCTTTTCCTGTATTGCTACTTCTCCTTTGTATGTGTTAATAATTGGTTAATGTACTTTTGGGTTTCCCAATGATGATTACATATACTTCTGTAAAGTATCATACATTAATAGATCTTTATGACAACTTTGATAGAGATGATTTGTCAATTTAGTATAATCAAAATTCTTCAACCTTTATCAGTATCAATGTTTTGTATCTTATTTTTTTTAAAAAAATCATTCACTAATCACAAAATTAGTATTAAACTTTGTGATCTTTTATTTTTAAGCCCTTTATTCAGTTAGAATTAACAGGTAAATTTTATATTTCAGTAATCACATTCTTTACTGATGAGGTCATGCATATTCTTAATTGTGATACTTTCATATACATGTTTTTACTAATCCATTAAAGTATTACACTTTGGGGAGTTCTCACATTTGAGTTTATTGCTTTATTTGCATTATGTTCAATAATAAGATGCCATGTTAAAAAAAAAACCTATGTTCTCAAAATTAGAATGAATTTTGGATTCAGAACAAAGTGAAATTCATGGCTATTATCTACTTCATGATTCTCTATGCTTTTATGTCTTGAGGCAGCTATTGAAATCTATAAATATTTACATAAATCATAATATTTGTAAGATAAATATTGAAGCAAAATGATCCACTGTAACAAAATAATTTTCAAAGTACTAACATTGTGATATAACAACTTACGTGCTTTTTGATAATCACATTAAGTAACAATGTATAAGGACCAAAATATGCAGATAATTTTAAACCTATACAATATATTTAAAATAACTTCTCATCACAATAAGATAAAACTGCCACATTTCTTTCTGAAAAAAGCATTAATATTGATATGAGGAATAATATTTTTGCTGAATTTTTTTATATAATCTTGTTAAATTTTAACTCAGTATTAGTAATAAATAAAGAAGGAATTTCCCCTTCAAGTCTGTCTCTGTATTCTATAACCTCTATTTAAAAACTCCCTGTCTTCTGGAACAATGGGAAATATTCCAGCCATAGCCAGAAGTTAGCTATATCTTTAACAATAGACACAACCAGAAATAATATCTTTCAGCATCAATATTTATACTTCCCAGTCAATGGGCTCTGTCCTTGTCCCTTTTCCTCTTAGTTTGACAAATTATTTGATTGGCACCCACAAATGTATTTCATAATATGCTAATGGACTACATAAACTTGAAAATGGAAAATTTCAGCCTCAGGTTATTCTTTAAGAGCAGGGGAATCTTCAAGCCTTTTTAATATCTTCATTTTCCTTCTTATAATTTTAGGGGTTTGCATCTGTTCCTCAGTCAGAATGATGTATTCACAGATTGTCACAGGTTCATCATCCTTTGACCTAATGGCCTGTTAAAGATGAAGTGAGACCTTGTAAAATAGCATCTTCATCTTGTGTTCTCAGGTACACATAGAGTACTTAGTCATTGTCAGCCACCAAAATGGGACTTGGCTCACTCGGGATGCATGAGTCACACATTTCCACAGTCATCCACAATGGTGTAGGATCTCCAGCTATTCCAGAGTTATTCCCTGCTATTAACCAGCCTGGGAGAAGTGCCTCTAGTTCAATAGAGGACATTTGTGTTCTTCCATGGCTTCTAGATGTCACCAAAAACTCATTCTTTATCACATGTTTTTCCTGGGCTCTAGGTTCATTTGCCAGTTTGCTTGTATATGTAATATGAATCACTTCACTAATTTATTTGGTTTTGAAGCTTTTAATTTCATATTTGTATAGTGTATTTACATCATTTCCTCTCTCCCTCTATCTTTTCCTATACATGCTTGGGCTCCCCCTTGTCTTATGGCCTCTTTTTCTTTAATTATTATTGTTGCATGTTTATATGAATAAATATATAAACATAATTTTTTTATTCTATTTAGTGATACTCATATATACATGTGTTTATAACTGACCACTTGGTGTTAGCTAACAATTTAGGAGGACCCATCCATAGAGAAGGCTGATTTTCATTCTCTCAGCTGTCATTAAATGCCTATAAACTCTTCATTTATGGATGGAGCTGTCTAATGATGTCTGCATCCACACTGGTATTGACACTGTTCAGTTCTTATTTAGGCTGTCAAGTTGTTAAAATCATATGGGTGCAATCCCCCTGTCATATAGAGAAGACAGAATCTCGTAGGTATTCTGGTCATCTGACTCTTACATTCTTTTCTACCCGTAGTTTGTGATGTTCTCTGAGTGTCAGGTGAAAGGGTGGTGTTACAGATGCAGCAATTAGTCCTGGGTACCCTGCAGTTAATTGTCCTCTACATTTTGAGCAGGTGTGACTTTCTGAAATGGTTTGCTTTGTTGACAAAAGGTGAAAGCTACAGGAATGGAAGGATGAGTAATAAGAATGCAGTCAGGGATTAGACTGGTTGGAGAAAGGGGTAGTGGTGAGTTTCTCTCTAGGTTCTATGGCCTCACCAGCTGTGGGTAGTTGAATTTGCAGTACCAGACACAAATATCCTCTTATTGAGTAGGTTTTATGTTGAATTAGTCAGCAATTAGTTACCACCAAGTCATTAGTACCCCTTCTGAATCTTAGGGGGTGTCTTTTCATTCTGTTTATTGTTCATATGTACCACAGTTGGGTAGATCTATTAACTCTTAACTTCATTAAACATTAGATGTCCCATTATACATTTGCATAGTACCTTCTCATACTATGAATGCTAATCTTTTATCTTCAGGAAGGATGCTTCAGGTCAGTTATAGTTGAATTTCTACAAGTCTTGTTTCCAAAGTGTGTAGTGTCTTCAGCCATTAGAAAC
Source organism: Mastomys coucha (assembly GCF_008632895.1). Taxonomy (NCBI): domain Eukaryota; kingdom Metazoa; phylum Chordata; class Mammalia; order Rodentia; family Muridae; genus Mastomys; species Mastomys coucha. Next base: position 2,260,438 of record NW_022196914.1, on the reverse strand, counting down.
TTATCTTCAAAATCTGAAAGAAAATTGAAGGGCAACAGCAGTAGCCTATAGAGTTTAGGGAGTCTCCAACACTCCTTAACAACTCAAAAGGAGTCCTCTCCTGCCCAGTACTGGTGTTTTATTAGATGGTCTATGGCTTCAGGGAGAACATTATCATCCCAAGTTACATAATTCTATTTTTAATAGTATATATCACATATTATATATTGCATACCCAATATCATACATTTTAATGCATAAGTATTTTATGTTTATATATTAGTATCTGTGGCTTTATGAAAAATTATTTTAGTTGTTTTTTAATCTTTTCTTTCTAATTATCTCTCTGATTCCCTCCCTACTCAGTTAAAGCCTCCATCCATTTTCTTTCCCACTTAGCCCTTCATAACTCCTGTATCCTGCTATTTCATTCTCTAGGGTTCCTACCCTCTACCCCATAAATGGTCCTATTTTGCTTTCGTAGTTCCTGAGTTTCTAGGATCAACCACAAGTAAGAGAATGCATGGTATCTGTCTTTCCAGGTCTAGTTACACCATGTTTTCTAGTCCATCATTTACTTATAAATTTCACAGTTTCATTGTTCTTTTCACTGAAGATAATTGCACTGCATATGTGTAACACATTTCATTATCAGTTGAAGGGTATACAGGGTGTTTCCAATATTTTTGCTATTATGAATAAAACATCAATGAACACAGTTGAGCAAATATAAATGGAATAAGATTTTGAGTCCTTTCAGCATATGTCAAAAAATATTATAGCTGAGTAATGTGATAGATCTAATTCTTGCTTTTTAGTTCTCTCCACTGATTTTCAGAGTGACTGCACCATTCTGTAATCCAACCAACAATGAATGAAAGTTTCCCTTTCCCACACCCTTGTCAGCTTTTGTTGCCTTTTGTTTTCTTGACCTTAGGTATTCTGATTTACAGGAGAAGGAATGTCAAAGTAATTTTAATTTCCTAATTTCCAAGGATAATAAACAACACTTGATATACTTCTTAGTTATTTTAATTCTTCTCTGAATAGATCTTTAACCCACTTCTAAATGGGTCATTTGCTTTCTTTATTTTTTTTTTTAATTCTTTACATGTGAATGAATATACATCTTATACTAGTTATATTGCTGGCAAAAGTTCCCTCCCATCCTATGGCCTCCTTTTGACTAGACTGATTGGTTGCCTTGTTTTGCAAAGGCTATTTAATTTTCCATGGTCCCACTTGTCAATTATTGACCTAAATTCCTGGACAAAGAGAGTCCTGTTCTAAAAGTACTTTCCTGCACCTGTATAACGTAGGGTACTTCCCGCACCTGTATAACGTAGGGTACTTCCCGCACCTGTATAACGTAGGGTATTCCTGCACCTGTATAACGTAGGGTATTCCTGCACCTGTATAACGTAGGGTATTCCTGCACCTGTATAATGTAGGGTATTCCCGCACCTGTATAATGTAGGGTATTCCCGCACCTGTATAACGTAGGGTACTTCCTGCACCTGTATAACGTAGGGTATTCCTGCACCTGTATAACGTAGGGTACTTCCTGCATTTTCTTTGAGCCGTTCAATGGTTCAGGTTTCACACTGAGGATTTTTTATCCATTCAGAATTAGTGTATTCTCTAGAGGTGATAAATAAAGGTCTAATTTCATTCTTCTACATGTGTACATCCAATTTCACAATGCCATTTGATAAAGGTACTAGCTTTTCTCCTATGAATGCTTTTGGCAACTTTGTCAAGTAGCATATGGATGGTTATGTGCATTCATGTATTTGCTTCCATTCATCTACATGGATGGTTTATTCTTTTACTAGTACCATGATATGTTTATTCCTGTAGATCTGTAATATTTACTGAAAGCCGAAATGGTATTACCACCAGCATTGTCTTTTAGGGTTCCATGTGTATTTTAGGATAGCTTTTCCTATTTCTATAAAGAATGGGATGGGGATTATTTATTTGGAGTTTCAAGGAATCCCTAAATGACTATAGGTGGGATGATCATTTTCACCACATTTTTTCTACCAATGCATGAGAATGAAATGTCTTTCCATTTTCCAGTATCTCTCTCTTTCTTTGGTCGTTTACAGTTTTTGCGTGGAAGTCCTTTACTCCCTTGATTAGGTTTATTTATTTTCTTTGAGACTACTGTAAACGGGGAAAAGTCCAGGATTTCTCCCCTACTTTTTCTTGTTGTGTTTAGAAAGGGTATAGATTCTTTTTTTTAATTAGATATTTTCTTTATTTACATGTAAATCTCTCCTTTCCCAGTTTCCCCTCTGAAAAACAAAGAAACAAACAGAAACAACAAAAACAAACCCCTGTTGCCTCCCTCCTCCCCATAGATTCTTATAAGTTGATTCTATATCTTGCAATCGTTTTTAAATTAGTGACCATTTCTTGAATCTTTCTGGTAGAATTTAAGTACCTCCTGTATGTAATGTTATTTCATCTCCAAATAGATTGTTTTTCTTCTTCTCCAAATTGTAGCATTTTAATTTTGTCTTAGAGCTCTGGCTAGTGCTTCAGCACTTTAGTGTAGAGGACTGAGGATCGTGGACAACCCTGTTCCATTCATGGTTTTGATTGAATTGCTTCAAGTTTTTCTCCATTTAGGGTGATATTGCCTGTGGGCCTGTCAGATATATAGCTTTTCTTATCTTGAGGTACCTTTTTCTCACTCCTATCTCTCAAGACACTTATCAGAGAGGCACATTTGGGTGTTTTTCTACCTCTGTTTAAAAGATCATATGACTTTTGTCTTTGAGTCCATTTATATAATTCATTCTATTTATTGGCTTTTGTATATTTAACTAATGCTACACCCCCAATGTGAAACCAGTTTGATCTTGGTGGATGATCTTTGGTATATACCTGCATTCAGCTTAAGAATATTTTACTCGGAGTTTTGCATGTATGTTCAACAGGAATGTTAGTGTATATTTTTGTTTTTGTGTTACATGTTTACTTTGTTTTAGTATTAGATCAATACTGACTTCCACAGAACACATGTGGGAGTGATCCTTCTATCTCTGGTGTTTTTATGTTGTTTTGTTTTATAATTATTGGTTGCAGATCTTGGGATGTATGGTAGTGCTGTGAATCTACCTGGGCCTAGGTCTTTTAAACTCAGAATGCTCATAACTGTTTTGATTGTACATTGTATGGGTCTATTAAGGGTTTTAATCTCTTTGTATTAACTATGGTGCTGAGGATAAACCTAGTAATTCATCTACTTCATATTTTTTATTAGATGTTTTCTTTATTGAGATGTCATACAATATCTCCTTTCCCAGGTGGAGCATGAGTCCTCATTACATATTGGAGCATCTTCTGGGAATATGCCAGGAGTGGTATATCTGGGTCCTCAGGTAGTACCATGTCCAATTTCCTGAGGAACTGCCAAACTGATTTCCACAGTGGTTGTACCAGTTTGCAATCCCACCAGCAATGAAAGAGTGTTTCTCTTCTCACAACCTCTCCAGCATCTGCTGTCACCTGAGTATTTGCTCTTAGCCATTCTGATTGGTGTGAGATGGAATCTCAGGGTTGTTTTGATTTGCATTTCCCTGATGATTAAGAATGTTGAACATTTCTTTAGGTACTTCTCAGCCCTTCGATATTCCTCAGTTGAGAATTCTTTATCTCTGTACCCCATTTTTAATAGGGTTATTTGGTTCTCTGGAGGCTAACCTCTTGAGTTCTTTGTATATATTGGATATTAGCCCTCTATTAGATATAAGATTAGTAAAGATCTTTTCCCAATCAGTTGGTTGTCATTTTTGTCATATATCTTTACTTCATATTTTCTAACTTAATAAAGTATACCTTTTTAAAGTATTTCCTTATAATATTGTGAATGTCTTAGGTTTGTGTTGTATAGTTTCCCTGGTCATTTCTAAATCCACTGCTTCTCATCCTCTATCTCCCTCCCTGCCTTTGGTAAGTTGGGCCAAGGTCCTATTGATCATGTTCTCATTCTCAAAGAACCACCTCTTAGATTTCTTTTTAATGCTTTATATTTTTCTTTCATCTTTATTAATTTTTGTCTGATTTTTTACTACCTCTTGGTATCTCCTAGATCTTGGCTTGTTCTTGTTTTCCAAATACTTGAGACTTAACATTAAGTCATTTATCTGTGTTCTTCATGTTGGAGCTTAGAGCTATAAATTTCTCTCCTATGACTCTTTTAAATTTGCCCCAGAGATTTTATTATGTTGTGCCTTTCTTTTCACATAGTTCCAGGAATTTTTTATTTCTTTCTTGATTTTTCTTGACTGGTTCATCATTCAGCAATGTATTTTTTTATCACCATTGCTTTATGCATTTACCTACTCACTGTTAAGTTTTATCACATTGTGATCACATAGGTCACATGAAGTTATTTCTTTTTGTCTGAATTTGTTAATATTGGTTTTGTGTTTCAGGATGTGGTTTTCTTTTAGAGAAGCATCTATGAGCTGCTGTGTTCAGGTTGAATAATCTGTAAATTGCTGTTAGGTTTATTGAATGTGTGATGGCATTTAATTCTGAGGATTCTCTGATCATTATTTTTCCAAATTGATATGTATTGGATAAAATAGAGTATTGAAATCACCTATTATTGTTGTATTTGTGTTAGTTTGTATCTTTAATTCCAGTAGTAAGCTTTTTATGTGTCTACACCAAACCAGAGCTTAGTACACATATATTTAGGATCTAATGTCTTTTCTTAAATGTTGCCTTAGTTAAAGTGAAGTATTAAAATAGTAACACCTGGTTGATTTCTTGCCCCATGTGATAGGGCTTTTGTCCATCTGTTCATTCTAATGTAGTATCTATATTTAAAGCTATGTTTCTTGCAGACCACAGAACGACACACATTATTTCTAAATCATTCAGCTAATGTATCTTTTAGCTTTTTCAAGACAGGGTTTCTCTGTGTATCTCTGGCTGTCCTAGAACTCTTTCTGTAGACCATGCTGGCCTCCAATTCAGAGATCTGCCCAACTCTGCCTCCTGAGTTCTAGGATTAAAGGGGTGTGCTACCAATCACAACCTGGCCAGAGACAATTAGTATGTAAAATTATTACTGAAAGATATGTATTGATTGTAGTCATTTTATTGATTGCTTTGTGATATTGTTGTTTGTTTTATATTCTTGTTCATGCTTTGTTTTCAGTAATTATAGCTTCATTTGTTTTTTGTCTGTTGTCTCTTGGTTCTGTTTCTTACTCTCTTTGATCTAAAGTACACTTCTTAGTATTCTCTTTAGCGTTGGTTTAGTGGACAAGTATTCTTTCAGGCTGTGTGCATTGTGGATTTTTCTGTCTAAAACTGTGACAAATACCTTTGCTAGATATAGTATGTTAGGATGACATCTGTGGTCTTTTAGAATGTGGAGTATATAGCTTTAGTGTCTTCTGGCATTTAACATTTTCATTGGCAAATTAACTACTATTCTGATGGGTTTTCCTTCAGTGTGATTTATTGTCTTGTTTTGTTTTGATTTATAGCTTCTAGTTCTCTTTCTTTGTTCTGTGTATTTATTACTTTAACTATGATATAAGAGGGAACTTCCTTTCCTGGTCATATCTATTTGGTGTTCTGTGTGCTCATTGTATCTGTATGGATATGTCTTTCTTTAGTTTAGGAATGTTTCTTCTATGATGTTATTGAAGGTCTTGTCGGTGTCATTTACTTAGGATTCTTCTCTTTGATCCATGCCTATAATTTGAAGAGTGAGTGTTTTCATGATGCCTTGCAGTTCTGGATGTTTTTTTTTTTGTTTTTTTTTTTTTTTTTTTTTTTTTTTTTTTTTTGTTTTTATGTTATAAAGTTTGTTTATATGGGCAGGCTTTTTTATTTTGTTTTGTTTTGTTTGTTTGTTTAGTATTTCATGTTCCTTGCTTGTATAGTCTAATTTCTCTATTTTATCTTCAAGACTTGATGTTCTATCTCATACTTGATCCATTCCAATTCTAAAACTTGCCCATTCAAGAGAGTTATTAAGTGCTCAATCCCATCTTCTTTGCAGCATGGGTTCACTTCAGTATTTATATTTTTTTAAGTGAATGAAACTGTCAAGCCCTCCTTTAATCCCAGCACTTGGGAGGCAGAGGCAGGTGGATTTCTGAGTTCGAGGCCAGCCTGGTCTACAAAGTGAGTTCCAGGACAGCCAGGGCTATACAGAGAAACCCTGTCTTTCGAAAAACCAAAACAAACAAACAAACAAAAAAATGTCAAGCCCTGAAAAATCTTCATTGTTTCATTTTATAGTATGTATTGGAGGACATCACTCAGGAAATTACTAATATGTTCATGGAGTGTTTCTTTGTGTCTTCTTTAAATTCCTTGAATGTTTTGGCTAAGCTTATCATTGTTCCTTTAAGTTGTTTCCTGTATTGCAGCAGGTAGTTTTCTTTGGAGAGCATTTCTATAGAATTGGTTGATGAGGGCAGGCTGATACACTCTGGGCTTTTCCTATTGTTTGTGGTTATGTGATGAGACCTTGGCATATGGATTTCTTTCATTGACTGAGTAACTGACATGAGGTTTTAGGCTGCCTCAGATTAGTACAGGCTATGTGACTGAAGCAAAGCCTGAGGGTCCAGGACCAGACAGACAGACAAGGTTTTGGTGCCCACAAAGCTGAATGGGGGTAGGCCAGACTGGATGTGGTCACCAGATAAGTACCCTGAGTAAGGCCTGGACATTGGAAGAGACACAGACAAACTACACCCAGGATAGCTGACCATACTGGCAACTCTGCACAGGGTTCTCAGAAGCAATAGCTCCAGAAATGCCTTATTTTCTTCCTAGCCAGAGATGCCAGAGCATCTCTGTTTTATCATATTCTAAATGAGTGCTTTTGCCTAAAGGCTATACATGGGACTAGGGACTAGAAATCCAAGCCAGAAGTAGATTCCTTCCAGTGGACAGCTTTGAAACTGGATCTCTAGAATTTCATGGTAAATATGGATTACAGCTATTCCCAAAGTTTCAGCTCATTTCCTAAATGATATTAGGATCACTTCTTTGGGGGAGATAGTATAGCAAAGAATAGAATCTGCCTCTAGGTGGAAATGACCTGTGTGGAAGTTACCACTTTAAGAATTAATCCAGTTGGTTAGGTGCATGACCCTGTGGATGGAGGGATTACAAGTCAGGAAGGTGAAACCTCCCGGGAAGACAGGTTCACCGTGAGCTGTACTAAAGAGACAGAAAGCCAGATTTTCCTCTCAGTGAGGTGACATGCTTTTCCTTCTGGGAATTCCATGGCCATGCTGCTTCATGGATTGGCTCTAATTATTCATTGACTCTGATTATTCAGAAAGCACAACTTGGTCCTTTCTTCTCTGTAGTCCTGCTTAAGCAAGCTTGCCCAAGACCTTAGACTTCTTTAAGGCCCTTCTTCCCAGCATGTGGCTGACATGAGCCTGCAGAATGTTTTATTCTTTTTCTACTCCATTCTTCCTTTGGAAGCTGCTGAGGTTTGCAGTTTTATTGTCCTGGTGTTTTTTTCTTTTAAAGTCTAATAAAATAGCCTTCCAGCTTCAAAAAGAAAAAGAAAAACAAAAAAAAAAAGAAAGAAGAAAAAAGAACACCCCTCAGATTAAAAGTATAAAAATACTTTTCTTTATTTCTGGAAAAGGAATGCAAATGAAAATTGCCGGTATAATGATGTTTTTATTAGGCTCTTGTATGTGTGTTCTAAAATTAATTCATTTAACAAATTTTAAGTTACCTATTAAATGCCAGGAATCTTTTGTGATATTAAGGATATAATAGAGAACAAAGCTTATGTTTCATATACATTTATTCTAGTAAAAAGAAGATTGGAAATAAACATACATTTGAAATTAAAGGCCAACTTTAATTAACAAGTGCCTCATAAAAATGCTTGCTTAAGAGTTGAGAATATATATTTACCTAGAGAAATAATCACATGGATAGAGTTATGGGTTTTCTTGCTTTAAAATAAGGGAAATTGCTTTTTATGATGATTAATATGAGTTCTTTGGAAAACAGACAGCCATGTACCAAAAGTAAAATTAACAATATTACAGTGAACACTACTGAGCACTATGCTAGATAGAGTTGTAGATGACAGGAACAGTAGCTAGGAAATGCTGTCATTCTCTAGAAGCTGAGTATCATGCCAGGCTGAAGCAAGGGAGGAAGTGACCTCAACATTACCACCACAAATAAGCTCAGCAGTGGATTCACCTCCAGGGTCGATAGGAGGAGCCCCAGCTTCCCAGCAGCTGATTTCAGCCTTATTAGACCAGAAACACAAGGGCAAGCTGGCCCTGGTAGACTTCTGAAGTATGGAACTGTGGAAGTGACAGATTTATGGTGTCTTAAGCTGTTAAATTATGATTTAGCTTGTTACAGTGTGATAGAAGAATAAGCCATCCAATCTCTCAATAAATTATAAAAGAAAAACAAAAATCATGTCAGATCTCTGACTCTGCCACCCACTTATAATTACTATATGTCACTTGTAGCATTTATCCTTCTTTATTTAGATGTACTGACATAACTTTTAGGTTATGCTGAACATGGCATTCCCATAAGATCCAATAGTTTCTATGATATTCTGCATTTTAAGCATTATTCTTCAAAAATTTTAATAGATATTATTATTAATTTTGTTTTTTCAAGAAAGGGATTCTCTGTGTAGCCCTGGCTATCCAAAACTCACTCTGTAGGCCAGGCTGGCCTTGAACACAGAGATCCACCTGCCTCTGCCTCTTGAACACTGGGACTAAAGGTATGTACCACCACGACCCACCTAATAGATCATGTTATAATACTGAATACTTGCACCAGAAACTAATACAGCAGATTTGAACATTTCGTTTGTTTCCAGAATTTTACTAACATTTACATAAACAAAATACTTAAAGAAACTTCTTATCCTAAGGTTTAGGCACATATTCTTGGAAAGATTGTCTATATAATAAATAAATCAAACAAGATTTCCTGTATTTACTAAAAGCAGACCTCAACTGCCCATGCTGCCTCTAAGCTGTGTCTCTCTGTTCCTGAGATGTGACTTCCCTGCAAGTGCTCCTTCAACCCAACACATGAATAATAAATATTTAATTTATTAAAATTTTGAACAAGATCCCAAAGAGCAAGTTTTCTTCTACAGTTCTTACCAGTTAATCTGATCTACCTTGCATAAATTGAAGTTAGAAGTTGAAAGTGAAAAATACTTTCATGCTTCCTATCATTGCAACACAAGTTGTTATCTATGGATCATTTTGCCCATGTATCCTTAGAATAAAGGCTTTAATCTCAAACTATGGAATTTAAAGTCTGCATACTTTTAAAGCTTGATCTTCACAATATGCTGGCTTCTTTTTCATAAATCAGTTCTTCGAGTACAAAAAAATCCAAGAGAATTAACTCATTTCTTTCATTGCAAATTGTATAGTTTATCTGACCCTAGGGTTTCATTTTCCTCTTGTTGGTAAAATTGGAGGTCTTGATTGTAAAGTATCCCATTATACAAGGCTTTAAAAAGCAAAACTGATGATCTTGTGCTCAAAGCAGAACATGGAAACAATGAGCTACAGTTAAATATATTTCTTAAAACCATTGCCAGTATCACATTGAATCATTTGGGGAGAAATTCCAAATGGGTGTCTACTTCTTATCTTATTACAGCATATTTCCTTCACCAATGTTTACCATGCAGGAAGTAGAAGGGTTGGACCTATTGGGAAATGCTGTGCCTTGTTCATTTCCCTAATTATTAACAAATATTGTTCTTTCAGTGTCAAAAATTCACTTCTGAAATCATAATTAAATGACTAATAAATATGAGGTTTTATATCCAGTGAAAGAACTAGACAAATAATTTCCTATACTTGGTAGCATTTGGTTTTATTAGAAGTGCATGACTCTATTCTCCTTGATGCTTATGCGAGAGTAGCCTAGAAAGTCGTGATGACAAGGAGATTCTTCTTTGTTTTTAAAATGAGTTTTAAGCATGAAATTCTAAAATTTAGTTTTTCCTAAGAGAAACCTTGGGAACCAAAGGAAGCCAGTTTTTATTCATTAGCGGAGGCAGTCTCGTATCTACCAAAGACAAAGATGGGTCTTGGATGCATAGAACACAGGCAGAGGGTGTTTCTGAACACAAGCTGGGACTCAGCTACTCTTCCCTCACGTACAGAGTAAACTAGCTGTTTATACCATCTTTAAGGAATTGAAAGGGTCCTTGTTTGTTAGTCCAGATTAGTACCCTTGAAGTGTGCTTACAATTACATCATCCTTTTTTATAGTTTTCTTCTTAAAAAACATTTTTATTTTTGAAATTATAAAATAATTACTTTATTTTCTTGTCCCTTTCCTCTCTAATCTTTCCCACATACTTCTGCTGTCTCTCAAATTCATGTCTATTTTTAATTGTTTTACATATATGTGTATGTGCATAGAGTATATGTATATGTATGTCTTTATGTGTGTATACCTAGCCTAAATATCTAAATATAACCTATTCAATCCATATACTGTTGCTGTATGTTTATGATCACTTAGTGTTGAATAACCAATTGGGAGGACCTTCTCTGGAGAAGACTGTTTCAACGCTCTCAGCATTCTTTAATTGCCTCAATTTATTTTGTAAAGACATGATTTTGCTTATTCTGGATATGTCTTCAGACCATAAGAAATTTTAAATGCTACAAACCTTGGTGATTCTAATCAAAATGTGGCAAAATCCAGTTACAATATGTGCCTATTTTAGTTAGTAATTCTAGTAGGACTTTATCTTGAGACTACACCTCTTACAGATTTTGAATTTATGGATCCCAAATAGGATAAATACAGAAGTGGTTTTCCAGCCTTGATGGGTATCAAAATCTCCCAGGAGAATGTGGTAAGATACCCAAAGTTCCCAGCTCTTGTAGACTCCAGTGAGTCTGTGATTCTGACCATCCAGCACATTCAGCCACACAGTAAAGTTGGAGAACCACTGTAGTAAAGCCTCGTTGTAGAGTTATCATTTTCTTTATTTAGTGTAAGCATTTGAAAAAGCCAGGAGCCCATAAAATGGAGACTGTGGCTCAAGAGGATTGGGATAAGATCTTAAGAATTTATGCGTTCCATAAATACCCAGTTAACACATGTGCTATTGTCCACAGACTCTATTTTGACTTGCAAGACAGAAGCAAGGTCCATGGTTTACATCACTCTAAATACAGCATCTTCCCACAAGCCAATGTGAATAAAAATTTTCCACTTCCAACAGTATTTGCCTTGGAGACATTAAAGTGACTGCTGTATTTCATCACAGCTCTACACAATTGAAGTTTCTCTGAACTTTGAGTGACCTGAATGCCAGAGTTTGGCTGCACCTAATAAAGACACTTTCCTGAAAACTGAAAAATGAGTTCATTCCATTCAAGTGCATGCAGACCTGCAGACTCATTCCATTCTCTCTAGAGTGCTAGTTCTCCATGCTTAGTACCATATGAATTCAGTGCATCTAGCATATGAATAGCTGTCTGTCCTCCTCAGTAAATGACCCTACATATGAATCCCCTTAATGGCATATATTTTCCTACCTGACACCTCAATGTCTAGATTTAGATTATAGGTGCCGATACAATACTAAGAGTTTTGTTTTCATGATAACACCAGGTATATTATGCTATTCCAGAAAATTTTTATTTGCTTTTATCAACAGTGTCAGTCCAGAGAACACTTTTTGCCCATAACATTTCTGCTTCAAATTTCCCACTTGAAGAAAGTTTCCAAAACTCCTCAGCTGGAGAAGTGCAATGGTCCTCTGTGTCAATGTCTGTTCTGGCACGCCTATCCAGTGACTGACCATTTGCTGTTTACACGCTCTTCAATATAAAGAGATAACTTTGAAAGTATAGGGACACATTTTGCTTTGATTTAGTAATTTTTTCTATATTTGATCTTCTCCTTTGAATTGAAATAAGGGCTGGTAAACTTTAATGCTACTTGTCACACAAGAAACTACCAAAACACTTATTGTGCAGTATGATATTTAACATTTTTAAAACCCACAAAAGATTTCATGGTATAAATAATAAAACAAAGACTAGGAGAATATAAATGAAGACTTTGAAGTTATCTGCTTTGATAATTAAGCATCATAAAAATTACTTAAATCTACACATCTTTCTCTAGATACTTTTAACCCCAAAGTATATTAACATAATTATTTCTTACCCATTATTAATCTTTCATTTCTTATTAAAATAAAGTAAAAATCTTCTCCTAGAATATACAATGAATGTAAATGAGGTTCAGTACATTGTGTTGTTTCTAAAATATACCTCACAGTATCAAAGCAAGACCAGCAATACAGACAAGCATATGGAAGAAAAGAGGTCTGGAGGATGTAGGAACATTAATTAACCCATTGTACATGAGCAGATCAAAGCAGAGTAGTAGAAGAGAGGGTTCAAAGTCTTCAAGGATGCTCAAAACAATGTTCTCCTGAGTTCGTGGCATCCATTCACCTGGATCTTCTCAACCTTCCTAATTCTTCAAGTCTGCATTGCAGCTATAGAATTCATTTACATTTTTACCTGTGCGTCCTAAAGCAGACAATCTGACCTCCATTTAGAGCACTGTGGTAGAAGTTTAAAGCCCAACAAGTTACTAAAATGGATAGATATAATAATCATTTTAAAGATAGTCCAAAGCCAAGTTCATACAGGAAACTACATGTCCTCTAAGGAAAAATAAATGAATTTTTAAAGAAAACAGTAGTTCTGAGAAACTCCTAAGGAAAAATTTCCCTGGGAGCATTTGTCAATAAATGGATTTGGTTTTATTATCTTAAGACCATTCAGAAAACAGTTTTGGGAAGAGGAAAGCTATAACCCAAAGGAAAAACTGTCCTCTTCTAAAGCAGGAAGATGCCAAAGAACCAGCTGTGCCTACCTCGACTTGATGATGAGAGAAATGTCTCCCCTGAGGATCATCTGTGACCTAAGAGCTTGGTCTTTAAATTCACTGGTCAATGTATGAGCAAGAAAGGATAAATCAAGAAGCAAACCTTATGAGAATCAGTGGCTTCTCATAAAAACAAAGGCAAATGAATATTACATCAAACCAAAGGCAAAATTATAAAACATGGAAAGGCAAGGGGGTAGCCCAATCAGGGTATTGGTTATTACATTACCACACTCAAAATGCAAAGTAAGTATGTTTTAAATGGTTTGGAAATGAGAAAATAATAATCTGAATGAGGGAGAAGCAAGAATCAGAAAAGCAGATTAACTAAATTGATTGGAAATACAGTAAGAGGAACTTGCTGTGGTATAAAATGACTTTGGCTTCTCCCCACCTTTGATGGGACTTTGAAGATCTTTTCATCAGGTGGTAGTCTATATCCCCAAGATTGGTTTGCTCCCCAGTGGTGGGTTTGGCCATTACCATTGTCAGAAATGGCAGTGTGATCTGCAATTAGATTTGATACTCACTAGACTTAGAAAGGCTTAGGCCATAGTCATTCTGGAAGCATAAAAAGGGTTTTTAAAATTATTTCTTGAGATTTTAATACAATTCCATCATTTTCCCCCATCCATGCCCATGCTTCAAGCCCTTCCTTATACTCCTCCTTGCTCTTTTTCAAACTCATGGCCTCTTTGAATGTATATACATATATACTTCTAAGTATATCTCACCCTGTCTATATAATGTTACTTGTATATGCTTTTAGAGATGATCTATGGTATTGGATGACCAAGAATGTGTTCTTCCTGATCTCAACATTATTTCTTCTGCTCTTGGTATACCTTAGTTGCCTATAGTTCTTTGTCTAGAGCTGAGGCTACCTGGAATTTAACCTGCCCAATACAGCACATTTATTGTTGCTGACCCTGTTTAACTTATGAATAGGCACTTTTGTTGGTGAGAATTTATGGGTGTAGCTTCTGACATTACTGAGAGACACATTTCACAGCAAACTCCCTGATCTTGTTCTTGCAATCTTACCACCCCCTTTTCTGCAATAGTTCTTGAATTTTAGGTGCAAGAATCGTTTTGTAGATGTATCCATAGGAACTATTGCCACAGCTCAGCATCTTGATTGGCTGTGGTTTCTGTAATGGTCTCCACCTGTTGCAAAGAGAAGTTTTCTTGAAGAGTGGGGACTATGTTTATCTCTGCATAAGAGGACAAATATTTAGGATGCAGTTGGGGATTGTGTTAGTTAAATAAAGAGGCAGTTATAGGTTCTCCCTCAAAGATCTATGATATCTCTAGCACTGGATAGTTGGCTAGGTTTCCAGTATTAGGCATGATTTCCTTCTTGTTGAGTGGGTCATGAATGGAATTAGAAAGCTATTGACTGGCACCAACGTCCATACCACTACTATATCCTTAAGCTTAGTATGCCATGATGGTTATCATTTTGGTTCATAACATTATACTTGGGTAGGATTGTTGATTGCTTCTCTCCTTTAGTAGTACATTTTGGTACCATGGAAGCTAGTCCTTAGGGAGGAGTCTTTTAGGTCAGTTCCAGTTCAGAAGCTTCTTGACTCTGTTGTCTGATGCTCATGGTATCTTCAGCAACAGAGACTCACCTTCCACCTCTGGGGTCAAACCAAGGGCAATAGCAATGGCCTGTAATGTTTGGGGAGTTTCTTGGACAACCTCACTAATAACACAAAAGATGGTTTCTCATGGCTCATTAAAGGAAATTTTGTTAGCTATTCTTTGGTTCTTGGAGCATTGTTAGCCCAGATGGAATTTTTTATTTAAATTATAATATATATTTATACACAAATTCATGTACATTATAGGTTTTTTAGGTAGAAGTCTAATAATATAATTTCTTATGACATCTTGAAACATCCTTCTTTTTATTTATCCTCTACTCTCCTTCTTCTGTACTTACCTCCTCTCTATCCCTAATGAAAGCCTCCCATTTTTTCCAACTTTTATCCTGCTATTCCCCTTTCTATGGCTCCCAATCCCAACCTACACCCCAGTAATAGTTCCTTTTTACTTTCCTTATTTCTGCAATTTCAATATCTCAGAT
Organism: Mastomys coucha; assembly: GCF_008632895.1. Taxonomy (NCBI): domain Eukaryota; kingdom Metazoa; phylum Chordata; class Mammalia; order Rodentia; family Muridae; genus Mastomys; species Mastomys coucha. Next base: position 2,245,413 of record NW_022196914.1, on the reverse strand, counting down.
TTCATATTTAGATCTTTGATTACTTGGGGTTTGTTTGGTTTTTTTGTGCAAAGTGATAGATACAAATCTAACTTTATTCTTCTGCATGTGAACATCCAGTTTTCTAGACACATTTGTTGAAGATGCCTTTAATTTCTCCAGCATAGGTCTTTGGCATCTTTGTTAAATATTAAATGCCTGATGTTATGTGAATTCATGTTGCCCAAAAATGCTTTTGTTTTAATTTCTTTTAAAAGCAGAATGAAGCTGAACACATAATAATGAATGGACACTGTATTTATTTTATAACAACACAATAGTAGAGCATAGCTATGTACATATTTTTGATAGAATGGTTCACAGATATAAAATTTGCAAGGAACACAAACTTAATGTTATAGGAGTTTAAACTGGGTCTTAAATAAGCTATGCTCTATCATAATCCCACTACCATTAAGATGGAGATATCTAATCAAACCTCAAAGATACATGAGATCACATAAAGCAAATGGAACCTCCCAGTTAACACCTCCTCAAACATGAAACCAGTCAAAGCCACATAGCCAACCCATAGCTGACAACAGCACATAATGATTATTGTAGAATACTATCCTTAAGATGGAGTGACAGAAATCTTCATCAAATAGATTTGTGCCTGATTAGAAAATGGCATCATACTGGGCTGGTGACTTCTGATCTCAAAAGAATGAGAAATAACTGTACATTCACTTAAAAGTCCAACCGTTTCTCTCATTCATTTTTTTGCAGTTCTGCCCTAACTGCATGTAGCTCTGGGATCTCAGAAAATACTGAAATGCATAGATTAAAGGAGGTAACAGAGGGGTTCCATCTATGAAGTTATAAAGAAAAAAATCATCAATACTACCTGATGACTTTCCACCACAGCTGCTGTGAAAGTTACCTTCACTACTGTAAGTGATACCTCCCGCATTCCCTGTGAGTAAACCCAATAAATGCATTGTGTCACAAGGTTAAATTATAGAGGAGTCATACAAATTTAGGTTTGGCACTGTGAACTTATGAGAAGAAAGTAGTTCTTTATTTATTCCCAAGGAATAAATTCTCATAATTCTTAGCTCACCCAGAACCAGAAGGACCAGCCTGCTGCCTGGAATCATGAGCACTAGTCAAGTCTTTGGTCTTAAATCATTGAGTTATAAAAGTGGTTTGTAGTGCAACCATAACATACTGCAGGCTGTGAACAACTGAAAGAAAGCTTCATAGCATGAGACTAAGGCAAAAATGGTAGAGTTTCTCAAATAAGATCATGGAAGATTAAATATACCTATTTTGGAGTTCCACGTGGGAGCTACAGATGAAATATATTGAAGTAATGATGGCTATGATTTTTGCAATGAATGAAGAGTAGTTATAGACTTAATGTGGACATTAAACCCCAAAACAGCACAAAGAAAATTTTTCTCTCAATAGATTATAATGAAAGAGTATAAAATCAAAACCAAAACACAGTTAAAACATGTAGGAAGCAAAGAAAGATTAATAAAAACAAAGTAAGAAATTTATAGAAAGACAAATAATACCTTGCATTATGTGCCCATACTACACTCCACAGACTCAAGAAGCTAAACAAGCAGGAAGACCCAAGCAAGGATGCTTCAATCTCACTAAGAAGGGGGAATAAAATATTCATAGGAAGTGGGTGGAAGGAGGGAACTCTGTGGGAGAGGGCACTGAGAGGGGAAGGGAAGTAGTTCGGGATCAGGTGTGGGGAGAAATAGAAAAGAGGGCCAGAGGGCCAGAAGAATGAATGGAAATCTTCAGCTGGTGGGGTTGAGGGCTGAAGGGTATCTCAAGGACTTGCCAGAGACCTGGGATGGGGGAAGCTCCCAGTGATCAATGGGAGTAATCTTAACTAAGACTCACAGCAGTGGGGAGGGATATGGAAACCAAAGAGCCCACCTCATATACCCAGACAGGGACCCCATTGGAGTGATAGGGGTCAACCATCCACAAAACTTTTGACACAAAATTTATCCTATCTATAAAAAATTTGAGGATAGGAAATGGAGTAGAGACTGAGGGAATGGCCAGCCAATAACCTGCCCAACTTAAGACCCATCCCATGGGCAAGTATCAATCCCTGAAACTATTAGTGAAACTCTGATAAGTTTGCAGACAGGAGCCTAATTTAACTGTCATCTGAGAGGCTGTATCCAGCAGCTAACTCAGACAGATGCAAAAACCCACAGCCAAACATTGGATAAAGCTTGAGGACTCTTATGAAAGAGTTGGGAAAAGAATTGAAGGCCCCCAAAAGGATAGGAACTCCACAAGAAGACCTACATAGTCAACTAACCTTGTGAGCTCTCAGAGACTGAACCATCAACCAAAGACTTGAGCCTCCAGTACATATGTAGCAGATATGCACCTTGAACTTCAGTTTGGACTTCATGTGGGTCCCCCCACCCCAACAACTGGATTACCGTACTATCCCTAAATCTGTTGCCTGTCTGTGGAATACATTCCCTTAACTAGGCTGCCTTGTCTAGCCTCAGTGAGAGAAGATGCACCTATCCCTGCAAAGACTAGAGTGAGAAGATTAACGGGGGGGACCTCCACTCTCTCAGAGTAGAGGTAGAGGTGGGGAGGGAGTGTGAGAAGGATGGCTGGGGTCAGCAATAAAGTTGTGAAGTGAATAAAATAAAGAAATGAAAAAGGAAATTAGAATCAGTGCTACTGCCAGAGAAAAACCTAGTCATTATCCTACAGCATATAAGTATAGGAATGGAGTTTCTGAATAGGACTTTATTTGCCCAGAAATTAAGGCTCAGAGATGACAGGTAAGACTTTGTATGACTGAAAAGCTTCTGTTGAGCAAAGAAAACAATCAGGTAAATTAAAATGAAACCCAGAGAAATGGAAGGAAACTTTACCAGTTATAGATATGATAGAGGATTAATATCTAGAATATATAAGGACTCCAAAAATCAAAACAAATAATAAAATGAATGGCCAAAAACCCTAAAAGACCCAATTAAAAATGGACTAGGACTGCACATAGAGGGGTCTGATTGTTCAAGCAGCATGTGTATGGTAGAGGATTGCAAAATCGATCATCAATAGGAGGAGAGGACCTCGGCCCTGTGAAGGTTCTGTGCCCCAGTGTAGGGGAATGCCAGGGCCAGAAAGTGGGAGAGGGCGGGGTGGCAGGCATGGGGAGGGGGGAGGCAACAGGGGTTTGTTTTTGTTTGTTTTTTTGTTTTTTGGAGGGGAAACTGGGAATGGAGAAATTTGCATATAAATAAAGAAATAAATAAAAATAAATAAATAAAAATAAATAAATAAAAATTAAAAAAAATGGACTATAGAACTGAAAGGAGAACTTTCAAGAGAAATAAATATGACTAAGGAATATCTCAAACAGTGTTTATCATGTTGACCAATTAGGGAAATGCAACTTAAAGCATTGTGAGATTTCATCTTGCTCTAGTGAGGATGGTTAAGATAAAGAATACAATTGACAACAAATGCTGGTGAGGTTTAGTGATTACAAACTGTATTCTAAATACTTATCCTCATGCCAACAAATAAGTGTAGCCCCATCCCCCCATGGATGAAGCTTCCTTTTGTAATAGATGAAGACTATTGGAGCATCTACAATTTGCCCAAATGGACAGAATATCAACACCAGTGTTATATCTTCACTGTAACAGCTATACCTAAGGCTCAGGAAAAAATGCTGAATCAGGGAAGGTGGACAGGAAGATTATAAGTGTCAGAGGTCTATGACGTCTGCTGTTAGCTAATGTCCCCAGACATCATTTTTGATTGCCTGCAAAAGACCAAAATAATGGCAACACCAGTTGATATGCCAATGTAGAAAACAGAAATTTCACATGGGATCAACCGTAGATGAAGAACTTTCAATAACCAATGACCACTGATACAAAGATAACCAGTTTTGCCCAGTTACATCATGTAATCCCAAGTAGCCATCCCTTAACATGTACATAGCACCAAAGCTAAATAGATTTAGTAAATCTTATATACATGTGTACATATATACACACATATGTATATACATGTAATAATAATTTAAAAAGGGATCATGAACTTGACAGAGGGGACAAGGGATGATTGGGTGGGGGCAGTCCAGGAGTAACTTAAGTGCAGTGCTCATATAATAAGTTTTCAAAAAAACCCTATAATATGAAAGCCAAATAAATCATTTTTATAAAGCTCAATCACATGGGCAAACTTTCTTTATAATTATCACTTAACTCCCCTTTGAGAAATCTATGCAATAAGCAAATTTATAAACCAAAACATTAGGGAAAGTTAACAATAACTGTACATCATCAGATTAAAAAATTGATAGAACAATCAGGGGTTTAGAAGCAACTATATAAGCTTCTAAATTCCACAAATATCTAAAGTAATTCAACAATTTAACATTTGCAACATAAGCACAGGAGAGAGAATTTTCAAAACAAAACTTACTGAAATCCTGTGACAAGCAGTAATAATACTTTATATTCTACTTTCTAGGAAGGGAGCATGATAAAGCAAAACAAATGGGAAAATGATGAAAGAACCATCACATTAGTGAAGCAAGTTTCTGAACTGAAGGAAGATACATTTCCCACAGCACCCAGGCTTATGCACTAATAACTCAATGTTTTAAACCCACAAGTGTCAAAGGTGGTGGGGGTGATGTACTGTATCTCAGGCATTTGAATAATAGTGTCAAGTCAAAACGGGGTTTTCCAGATTAGCCACAGCTGACCACAATTGACTAATGACCTCCCCCACTTCCTAGCTGCCTTGGTCTCTGCTTGATGTTCTCACTAATGGAGATGTTTTTACTGTATTTTGGGCATCCTAACCTCTTTATTATCCACATGTTCACTTAACACACTGACATTTGTTAAGATATCTAGTGTATAAGTTCTTTCAATGTAAACTGCATACTATGATGTCTCTCCTCTTACTAACTACACGTAGGTACAAGCAGCTGAAATGGAGTGCCAGAATGTGCTGAGTGAGCACTATTCTGAAATATAAAGGAAGACAGGCTTTCAAAACAGATACAAGCATTACTCTTTTAATATTTGTCCTAGCTATTAAGTGATGAGACTATCACTTCTACATTTTTGTTTACATTTAAGCAAATTGTAATATGGGTAATTCTGTTTGATTACCCAATAAGTTTCACAAGGAGCCTTTATAAAAATACATAATATATGACAAACCTGTTTCCCTCATCCTCCCCTCTCCCTGGCCAGTCTTCTGTTACTCACTGCCATTACCCTAAACAACTCTGCTTCTACTTTTATAACATAGGTAATTTTGTCTTCTCTTTTTTATAATTTGAAACTCTGGGTACACTATCTTCCATTTGAAAAATTATACTTTATTACATATTCCACAAGAGACAAAATTTTCTTCTTTTTCTTGCCTCTGTGACAGTGTGCCATACTACCATTTAAGCCACAGGTGCACTTCTAAAAGCTTAGGGCTAGTCCTTTGTCATATATCTAAGCAACAAAAAGCTCAAGAAGCTTTTTCCTGTCATATTTTTCTTTTCTTCTAAAAAAGGAACAGAATGGATTGAGTAAAACTCTACTTCCTGCATTTCCCAGTATGTAATGTTAATGCTATCTGTGTCTGAGAACATTTAAGATAATATTTAGGTAGGAGAAGCAACATTTATACATATAATCTAAGATGTGGAAGAAAACTTCATCCAATATACATATATATAAATACAGAGAGAAAGAGAGAGAGAGAGAATTATCTCTCTCAGTATTATAAAAAGAAACCAAAAGACAATATTTAAATTAGTAGATCTTAGTTTTAGGCTGTGAATATATCTAGCGTTGGCTATGGAAACCACATATCCACATATACCTACAATTGAGCTACTTGGTCAGCATAATAAGAGGAAATAGAAACAGCTGTAGGTATAAACCACAAAGATCTTCATGATGAGAATAAAGCTTTAAGAAAATCATCATAAGAGACCTTCAGGGCCAAGAAATTATATAAAAGAAACATTATTTATTTCATGGACACAAATAAAAAGGGATCAAGTATCTACATACTAAATCTGTCAATTCCTCTACATTCCTTTTACAGGTTGCCTAACCTAGGCTTTCAGTATAACTCTCCACAAATCTGCTCACTGTCAAATCCAGGGTAATTCTTATTTTGCTCCCTACTGACTAATGTTCATGGTATGCAATGGTCCTCTCCGCATTACCAAAAGGGAAAGGTAAACACCAACCTCGCCACACACCTTTCAATCTACAATGATGACCTGTCTACAAGATGGTACAATAATGGCACAAGAGTTGTAAGAGCAACCAAGCACTACCTAATTGAAATTGAGGCCTATTCCATGAGAAGGAACTCATGCCTGGCACTGCCAAGATGGCTGAGAATCCAAAACTAGACAGGCTGTGGACCTGGGGGGGGGGGGAATACTATTGTTCTACGTAAAGGAATGCAGCCATAAAATAACTCTGAAAGGCATTCTGGTATACTCTTAGGTCAACACCTTGCTCATCCATCATCATAGATGCTTCTTTCTGCAGTAAATGGGAAAAAATAGAGACCCAAAACTGGAGAGTGTTCAGAGAGTGAGAGACCTTGAAACCTAAATGGGATGTCTCCATCAAATCCTCCCCCTCAGGGCTCAAGGAACTCTTCAGGAGATGATGCAAAAAGATTGTTATAAGAGTTAGTAAAGAGGGTAGGTCTGGGCTGGTGCGCTGAGCAGACTTTGGGCGCAAATTCTGCACACTACCCAGAGGAAGCTCCACTACCTGGCACTCTAACAAGCCCAGGATCAGAGGATCAGAAGTGCTCTAACATGACCAGTTGTAGAGGAACAGAGGTGAGGAGGGCACATCTGTCTCAACACCTGGAGTAACTGGGACCAGCAGGACCCAGGCACACAGCAACTCCACCAGCCCCGTGGCATGGTTCCTTCCAGTCTGTCTGGGTACAAATTCCACACGACACCCAGAGGAAGCTCCACTCCCAAGCACTCCAACACACCCAGGATCAGAGGAGCAGAGGTGAGGAGGACATAATATCTGTCCCAACACTGGAAGTAACTGTGAACAGTGGGACCCAGGCACGCAGGAACTCCACGAGCCCAGTGAGACTGGTTCCTTCCAGTCCGTCTGGGCAGGTGCTAAGAGCAGACTTTGGGCACAAATTTTGCAGCCAGTCCCACAACACCCAAAGGAAACTTCACTCCTAAGCACTCTAAAGGGCCCAAGATCACAGGATCCCAGAACCACAGGATCACAGAGACAGCTTGACTCAAAGGAGTTCTGACACAAACTGGATCACAGGTTGGACAGACCCCAGTCAGATTTAGCCAGAGCAGGTAGCACAAGAAATAACCAGATGACTGGAGGCAAGCATAAGAACATAAGCAACAGAAACCAAGGTTACTTGGCATTATCAAAACCCAATCCTCCCAACATAACAAGTCCTGCACACACCATAACACCAGAAAAGCAAGATTCAGATCTAAAATCACTTCTCACAATGATGACACAGGACTTTAAGAAGGACATTAATAACTCCCTCAAAGAAATACAGGAGAACACAGGTAAACAGCTAGAAACCCTGAAAGAGAAAGCACAAAAATCCCTAAAGAACTACAGAAAAACACAATCAAACAGGTGAAGGAAATGAACAAAACCATCCAAGATTTAAAAATGGAAGTAGAAACAATGAAGAAATCACAAAGGGAGGCAACCCTGGAGTTAGAAAACCTAGGAAAGAAATCACGAGTCACAGATACAAGCATCACTAACAGAATACAAGAGATAAAAGAGAGAATCTCAGGGGCAGAAGAAACCATAGAAAACTTTGACACAACAGTCAAAGAAAATGCTAAAATCAAAAAGCTCCTAACCCAAAACATCCAGGAAATCCAGGACACAATGAGAAGACCAAACTTAAGGATAATAAGTATAGAAGAGAGTGAAGACTCCCAACTTAAAGGGCCAATAAATATCTTCAACAAAAAAATTATAGAAGAAAACTTCCCTAACCTAAAGAAAGAGATGCCCATGAACATACAAGAAGCCTACAGAACTCTAAATAGACTGGACCTGAGAAGAAATTCCTCCTGTCACATAATAATAAAAACACCAAATGCATTAAACAAAGAAAGAATTTTAAAAGCAGTAAAGGGAAAAGGTCAAGAAACATATAAAGGCAGGCCTATCAGAATTATACCAAACTTCTCATCAGAGACTATGAAAACTGGAAGATCTTGAGCAGATGTCATACAGACCATAAGAGAATACAAATGGCAGCCCAGACTACTATACCCAGCAAAACTCTCAATTACTGTAGACAGAGAAAACAAGATATTCCATGACAAATCCAAATTTACACAATATCTTTCCACAAATCCAGGCCTGCAAAGGATAATAGATGGAAAACACCAATATGAGGAATAAAACTACATTCTAGAAGAAGCAAGAAAGTAATTTTTCAACAAACCTATCCAAACCTAATTTCACCTCTTACAAAAAAAAATAACAGGAAGTAACAAATTACTTTTTCTTAATGTCTTAATACGAAAATTAATATTACCAACAAATCCTAATCGATTGAAAGCCAAAATTATGAGGAATTAGAAATTTGTTGGCTGTCATCCAGTGGTCTCTCTAATTTGGTAATTGGAGAAATAGGTCCAATATTGTACAATGCATATACACTTTCTGCTTATTTGTACCTGACAGTGTCTTGCTGTGTACCACATAATGGTCTTGAAATCTTGCCTCTCCTATCTCAGCCTCTCTGTTAGTCCGATTGTTTATTTGATGTTTTTACACTATACTATGGTTTTTCAGAACAGTTTACATATTTCAAAAGTATATACAGCCAAAAGAAATGTAGACAATTAACTTGGGAGGTGGCTTGTAAGAGAACAACAAAGAGTGAGACTGAATGCTTTGCTTGATGTTTGTAACTATTGTATAAAGTTTGAAGAAGACGACTTTTGAAAGTTCCTCTTTCTCTGAGGTGAATACTTTCAAAATCACCACAGCCAATGAACCAGATTCTTACCCTTACCTAATGTCTGTGCCACCCTCCAAGCAGAACCATTGTTCATTGAAACATTTGGTGAATGACTTTATGGATAGACCATTTTAATACAAACACCATTTCTTAAATGAATGTAACCTGTTCTCTGTGGGCTGAGAATGAAGTCACTCACTCAAGTCAAATAGCTTTGACCATAGCAGGAAATCTGTATCCAAAAATCGTGGCTACAATTCATTCCTTGGCACAGCAGAACTGTCAATTCTCAGCTTAGCTACAATGGAGGTAAAACCCTTTGGTGATGTGAGGGTTATTGAAGTACAGCCTTATTAAAATGAACTCCAATGTCTAAAAATTGTTCTTATTTTGGGCTTGTACCACAGTAAGAGCCACAATTTTAAGCTCTACTAAAAACAAAACAAAGAAATAAAAAGACATTATCTATTTATGTTCATTTTAAAAAATGCTAGTAGTGATGTATTATTTTAAAATATACAGTTAATATATTTGGAGTTATTTCAAATTTATATTGGGACAAATGTATGTATTTTCAGTATTGCTCTAGATAAGCATCTACACAAGACTATTCAATTGATTATTGTTTTATATCAAACAATTTTTATAATACTCATTTTTATTATTATAATATTTTATAAATTTTAAAGAATATGATAAAATAAAAAAATGGAAGATATTGAAGAGGGGTCCAAAAGGGAAACAAAATAATTCTATTTAATTAAAATATGTTTTTAAATGTTAACACATTCAGATAAATTGAAATCATGTATCTTTTCTCATAATAATGCAATAAAACTTAAATCAATTAAAAAAGAGCTAGTGGAGAAAAAAATGACATTAAGGAACTAAGAAGTTATAGATACAACAGGACTGACACGTATATATTCACAGAGACTGTGGTAGCTGCATGCACAGAACTTACTAAATCATACAGGGTCCCAGTGCAACAATGATAGTAGACCCAAGACCCCATCCCTAACCCAGAAACTATCTCCAGTTGATATACACTTAAAAATGAAAAATTAGCTTCATTGGGTATACATACCACATTAAAGGGCAGGCTTGTACACAAAACTAACTCATCATTATTAGTAGTATCATTGTTGTTATTGTTGTTGCTGGTGGTGGTGGTGGTGGTGGTGGTTTGGAGGGCTTTGCCTAGGTATCTCCTTTTATGCCTATATATTGTGGTTTCTGATTTACAGATTTTCTGTGTATTCAAATGTGTGTTTAGCTACATCTCTATGTGTTTCTTGTATTTTCGCCCCCTTTGGCTTTTTTTCTGTTTGTTTTGACTAAGTCAGGCCTGTTTGTTTTTATTTTATTATTATCAGTTTTTGAGATGCCTCTCTGTATTCCAAGGAGAGAAAGACAGAGTATGGATTTGAATGGGTGAGGAAGTAGAAGGATCTGGAAAGAATTGGGATAGAAGAAACTATCAGAATACGCTGTATGAAAAACACTTAAAAAAAAAAACAGGTTCTGCAAATCCTTTTATTAATCCATGTGACAAGATGTAGAGGATCCTAGCATTTGGATTTTAAAGTATATTAATCTTGTTCAAACTAGGAGAAATAGGTCAGGTGAAATGGATCAGTGGGTAAAGACAATAGGACCTACACACAGATTGATAATGTTGACAAAAATAACAGCTAACCCAATTGTAGAGACCAAGCTATATGCTGGTATGTGTCACTTTGTATTGTGTCAAGACTGGCATTCAGGTTGTGGCTTGCCTTGAGTGACTCGATTTTACAAAGTAGCAACTGGCTCCATTGTGAGTGCTAATGCTGAAGCAGAATGGTTCTGCATCTCCTTTATAAACACGGGCAGCCACCTCCCATCCAGCACAATCCATGAGACAACAGACTGATGGGCAACGTGTTCCTACAAGTAAAAGGTGCCACTCATGAACCTATCCAAGCAGAGTGCACAGTCATATCAAAGTTACTCAGAAAACCCAGTCCATGAACTTGCCCCATAGAACAAACCAACAAAAGATAGAACTCCCATGCATGCATGTATATTGAGATAAAAATGATATAAACTGTGATTTGCTGACATTATATAAAGCACAAATGTATTATCTATGTTCCTGATAGTGTGCGATCATTGTAAATGATGATGCAAAAAAAAAAACAACAAAAAAAAAACAAACAAACAACAACAACAACAAAAAAAAACCTGCTGAAGTAGACTGCTCTGTGGGTAGAAATAAAGATTCACTGGGAATTCAAGCTGCCAAGGCCATCTCTGAGGAGGTGGGACAGAGAGAAGGACAAAATGGTGGAAAAGCAAGCAGATTTTATATGACAGTTAGCAGGGTGGGGATCTGAAATGATATAAGCTGTGCAGATTGCCCTGGAACTAGATACTCTTGCCCAAGGTCGTCGACATTTGGGAAAATGTTAAGGGAGATCCCCACAGGATGAAGGGGAAGTTCCTGGCAAACAGGAACTCACCTAAGGAGATCTGCTTGTCTAGTAAATAGAAACCCACATTAAGGCTTGTTTATCTGAGAGCAAACCTTCTGTTTACCTGACTGAAATTCTTCAATTAGGACAAGGTCCACAGCACTGCCACTGGGGGTTGAGGTTAGGGCACTTTGGACCTACCCCTCATGATTTAAGTTTTGAAGAGAATTCTTTGAAATGAAAACAGTGTTGGGTCATGGATGTCCACCACTCTGCATCTGTAGGACCACAGCAATGGAAACTTGCAGGAGACCCACCCTTCAGTATTAATGTAAGATCAATTTAAAATGAATGGTCTGATGGTCTTCCTTCGTTGCTAATGTCCTGATAGACATAAGTCACACTAATAGGAAAAAGATACTCAGTTTGTCAAGTTATATCACAATCAGTACCTTCAGTTGGTTTAGTGGGGAGTGGGTCTTCATATTTTCACTTTGTCTCTTTGTATGTTTTCAGCCTGCCTTGGGATTTATATTCCTGTGGTGACTCTCTTCATGCAGTGACCCTGTCTTTGTAGCTGTAACTGGTGAAACTTTTACTCCAGTGTATTGTGTTCTGTTTCCACTTGCTTTTGTGATCAAGATGTCACCTTTCTTTCATATCTCCTCTGTGTCAGCTGCTCCCAGTATTACTGCAATAACCTAAGGTCAAGGAAGGACTCAGCTGACTGGGTTGAAATATAAAATCCAGTAAGAAAGCAGGAGCCAGGATAAACCAGACTATAAAGCAGCTTGTTCACTTCCAAAAACTCAACTCGTAGTGTGTGCCTAAAGAATTGGTTCCTCTATGAGGCTAGGATGGAGGAATTGCAGAGGGGATACCGAGAAGGGAGACAACACTGGAAATGTAAATAAATAAAATAACCAGTCAAAACTAAGATAAAATAGAATTGGTTCCTCAAAAGGCATTCCCCCATGTTTGTTTGTTTGTTTTTGTTTTGTTTTTTGTTTTTTTGTTTTTGTTTTTGTTTTTTGAGACAGGGTTTCTCTGTATAGCCCTGGCTGTCCTGGAACTCACTCTGTAGACCAGGCTGGCCTTGAACTCAGAAATCTGCCTGTCTCTGGGATTAAAGGCGTGTACCACCACTGCATTCCCCATGTTCTTTTATGGCTAGACTGAATCTCTTAGGTTGTTCAAAACTTAAAGACACCTCAGTTCTCTATTCCTTTCATGTATTAGTTCCCAACTGGAGATTCCAGCCACTACACTTAACCAGTAACTTTACTTGCTTCTATATCTACCCTTAGAAAGCACAGGTAATTTGTACTCAATTCTTTGTAATTTTCTATTTTTTTAAATTATAATTATTAGATGTTTTCTTTGTATTTTCTACTGCTGCCAGAAAAAAAAAGTTATCAAAGTCTAATAGCTTTGAAATCATCATTCTGCCCCATGAATTTTAATGCTAAAAGGCCAACACAGGTGCCTGTGGCTGTGTTCCTTTAGGAATCTATAAATCATGTTTCCATGCTTGTTGAGTTTGCTGGCAGAATCTAGCCGCTCACAGTTTTAGACTGAGGTCTCAAATCTTTGCAGATCTTCAGCTCTTTGCTATCTTCAGAGTCTAAAGGCATGTCTTTGCTCATTATCCTTTGAGTTGCTAATCTCAAAGCTAGAACCTCTACTCTAATTCTTTTTATGCTAATAATATCTTATTTCCCTCTCTGATACAGCTCTTTCCTGTCTTTACTGGAGTCAGTTTTCTGCTTTGAAGAACTTATGTGATTAGACTGGGCTCATTGCAGTAATATAATGGTCTATTTTAAGTTCTTTCTAGTAGCTTAAGTTACAACTGAAAGGTATTTTTTTTTTGATATGTTAAGTAGAGTACTCATGGTTCCTGGGATTAGGATATAGCCACATTTAGGGACAAATATTCATCATAGCATATAATACCTAATCCTTCCTTCATTTAAAGTCTCTGTATAATTCTCATTTGAAGCTTTTCAAGATGCCTGAACTCATAATGGGCTTTTACTTGTTAAGTCTTCATCTTTTCTGGTTGAGTCTCAATCAGACTATGTCTAAAAATGATTATTCATCTGCCAAAGGAGTCTTATTTACCTTGTTTGCTTGTGTCCCTGTGAAGAGTACTGCCACCTTACTAGTAGCCTTTGTTGCACAACTCAAGTGTTCATCAGAACACCTATCTCTTTCTCCATTGGGCAATCACTAGCCCAGCTCTCTCAATACTTCATTGTGAAAGGTTTAAGAAGGTCATGGATTCTAAAATTATGGAAGCAACTATTGTTTTCACAAGAAAAGGCATGGCTTTCTTATAACACTGTTGCATATGAACCACAACAATGACCAACATGGCATGATAGCCCTAAGGGTACAACAGTGTCACTCATGTCATGGAACTAACTGATAGTTCTTTATCTGGATTTAAGCCAGGTGGTGATGGTGCACGCCTTTAATCCCAGCACTTGGGAGGCAGAGGCAGGTGGATTTCTGAGTTTGAGGATAGCCTGGTCTACAAAGTAAGCTCCAGGACAGCCAGGGCTATACAGAGAAACCCTGTCTCAAAAAAACAACAAAAACAAAAAAACAAAAACAAACAAACAAACAAACAAAAATGATGTGCTCAACTTGAGGGAAATTAAACCTGGTACTGGAAACCTGGTGCTACTGAGATCATGGATCTCAGAGGAGAACCTACTACTACCATGTCACTAAACCACTGTGATTCCTAACTGCATTCTTAATATCTATCTGTGTACCTGCAGATAAGTGCAGCCTTGCCATCAAAAAAAAAAAAAATCTTTTTGCAAGAGAAGGAGACTGCCACAGAAAACCAAAACCAGTAAAACTATGAACACCAAGTGACTGTGGGTTACATAGTCACATGTGATCCATCTAAAACAGAACTCCTGCACCCATGGTTTGGAAAACATGGAGAAAGGAAATGGTTTAAGGACTAGAGAACAAGGAAAGCTGCTGTGAGATCGTGTCTTCTAGAAATGACAGAGAAGCTAGACTCATGATATCTCAACATTATGGCTGCCTAAATAAAACCTGATGGAGGAAAACACCAATAGATATGCTAACGTAAATAGGAAAATTTCATAAGTCACAATGCAGAGACCAATAAACATCCTAACATATATGGGGGAAATCTGATAAAAACCAACACAGAGATAAAGAACTATAGGAAACTAAGGAATGCTATAAGTGGGGAAAAATAGTCCACTCCAGGAGTAAGCCCCTAATTGATTATCTAATAGCAAAGTGGGCCTTGAAATCATACACATACAATCAATAGGAAATCAACTCAGCAGGTTAGATTTATATATTGAGGCATAGTTTTTTTTTTTTAGTTGTTATTGTCACATATACATACATATATACATACATGCCACAATTTGGAGAGGAAACAAGGGAAAGTATATGAGAAAAGTTGGAGCTTTTTTTTTTTTTTTTTTTTTGAGACAGGGTTTCTCTGTATATCCCTGGCTGTCCTGGAACTCACTCTGTAGACCAGGCTGGCCTTGAACTCAAAAATCCGCATGCCTCTGCCTCCCAAATGCTGGGATTAAAGGCGTGCGCCACCACCGCCTGGCTTGGAGCTATATTTTTTATATTTTATAATATATAAATGTATATGTATGTATTACCTCACTAGTAATGACACAAGAGAACAACGGAGGTAAATAACCTTATGTAGAAAAGAAATGAATCTAACATATACATTCAGATTGTTCTGTGTAGCATCTGAGTAATAGAGAGCATCATAAGTTCACAGAACACATGCTGGGCATAAAACCAGTTTAAACACACTTTTAAAGATTCTTTAAAAATTTAACTGTAAAATTAGCATCAGATTATTTTTTTCAAACTACAGTTATATAGAAATTGATAATGATAGGAAATTTTAAAACTATGGAAATTTACAGAAGTTAAAAAAATTGAACAACCAGTATGCAAATGAAGAAGTCAAATGGTGAAAATCTAAAAATGATCTTGAAATAAATGAAAATGAGAAGCTAATACCAAATTGGTGGGACACAGAAGGTAGCACTACTAAGAAAGAAGTACTCAATGGAAAAATAGAATAAACAGCCTCATAATGCAGTTTAGTGAGCTAAGAGACATCAGAGAATTTGAAGCTGGAGAGAAGGATGTAGGAAGAGAAGGAACACAGGGAGGGAAGAGGGGGAAGGAAGAGGGGAGGGAAGCCAATTAGAAAAGGCAGAAATGGACAAAAGATCAAGGAAGCAAATAGTTGGATTTGTAAAAGATAAACAACATTGAAAAACTGAAGGAAAAAGGAAAGCTGCATCAGATAAATAAAAGCAGAGATGAAAGGGAAAGGTTTACAGTGAATACAAAGGATTCTTAGAGCCTAGAATAAAAAATGACCTGTCAAGAAAATGGAAAGTTGACAGAAAAGAAATTGTAACATTTCTTTTGCACATAACTTATCAGAATGTGGTCTTGGAGTATAGAAAACCTGAACAGATGAAGAATTAAATAACTGAATTTATAAAACAAACAAGCCACTCAGGTCAATGAAAAGTCCAGGATGAGTGGCTTCATTGCCCAGTTTCACCAGTGTTTGAAGAAGTGACAGTAATTCTTTTCAAATTGTTTCAGAGTAAAGAATGAGAGGAAATACTCCAAATGTATTCTACATGGCCAAGTTGTCCTGTTAACAAACCCAGTCCATAGCAAATAAAAACTGTAGACTAATATTTCTGATGAACATGTAAAACTTGTCAGTAAAATATCAGCAAGTCAACTTTGATAGCAAAAAGATTATACCTCTGCCTTCTTGGGATCAACTGAGGTTTGTCTCCAGAGATAGACAAATCAGAAAATGAGATAAATATCTACAGAATAAACGGAATTTCACACACACACACACACACACAAATATGAACATCTCAATGATATAAGGAAAGCGTTGGATAAAACTCACTATCTGCACATCGTAGAAACCCTTAATTTGCAAACATACTCCAACCCTGCCCCTAATAGGAAGTAAAATAAATTTGGGATAGAGAAATGTGTCTCAATACAAAAAAGCTCTGTATGACTAACTCACACACACCCAACGCTCTGAAAAAGGAAAAACTGAAACTACTTCTTCTGAGATTAACCAGGGCAAGTTTGTCTACTTTTATCCCTCTTGTTCAGGATAACACTGTGAGCTCCACCCTAAGCAATAATACACAAGGAAGAAACAAAGGCAATAACACGGGAGAGGAGAAGACCACACAGTTACCCAGAAAAATGGAAAGCTTTTACCAAAGATGGATAGAACTGATAAGCAAGATCACAGAATGAGAAGCCAACATACAAAGACAAGAGATTTGTTTTGAATCAGTAATAAAATTGCTAGGAAAGAAATGAAGAAAATTCCACTCATAATATTAAAAAAAAGTTCCAAAGATATATTTAACAAAGAAACTGGAAGATCTCTACTATAAAAACTAGATAACATAGAGGAAGTAAATTGCAGACGACGTTACAAATGAAAGAATACCCTTGTGTGTAAGTTAGAAAGATTAACATAGCTAAAGAGGTCATATCACCCCAAAATATGTCCAGGCTTGGCAATTTTTATCAAAATATAAATGACATTCTTTAAAAAGTTAGAAAATGACTATGAAAGACATCTAATAGCTATGAGAACCTGGACCCCAAAACGTAGGGGGAAATGTAAGACACCCCTCAAATGCAAATCTGACATTAAAAAAAAATAAGTGAGGGAGATGCTTCAGGACACTCACTGATCTGGACAAAGACTTGAGATATGACCTTAAAGACACGGGCAACAATGACAACTTGGGTTTTTTTTTTTCATTGTTTTTATTAAGATGTTTACATTTGAGTGCCTTCTAGATTAACTTTTAGAGTCCAAAATGGACTATTTTTCAAGACAGGAAATGCCAGACCAAATACACCATTTCCCTTCAGTGTTCTATGTCTGAAAAAAACACATGGTACTTGTCAACCCAAAGCCAAGACATGTTCCCTTTGGTGGGGTAAATCAGCAATGACAGAGTTAGTACTATATTAAAGTGCTGTGGTGCCTCTCCTTTGTTGAAAACAAGACTCTCTCTCTGTGTCTCTCTTTTTCAGTTAGAAGAGCCAAAAGCCATAAAATATCCAGAAGATTTTTGGTAAATCATGGGCCCAGCTGTGCTGGGCAAAACTCTACATGCCAAGGTGAGGTGAATCATCCTGTGTCTGGTACTCATGTGTTCCCAAATAACTTTGTACTTGTTGAATTTTAATCAACACTAAGTTTAGATGCTGTTATCAAGCAAAATACTGCTTTTGATTGGAAAAAATGAAAATTTTACTGTTGCTGATCAAAAACACCCTCTGAGTTTTTAAACTGATGCTTGACCCATGTCTTCACTGTGGTTTGACTTTGCTTTGTTGTTTGGCTTTTGCACATGAATGTTTACTGTGGCTTTCATTCTTAGCTTTTTCTTCAAGGAAATACTTTAAAATCTTCAAATAGCCACTTTAACTTCATTACAATTACTTTTACTCATTTCTATGAACATTTACAGTGTGGTACAAGCATCTGTTTCCATATTTCACATGAGTTCATCTACCACAAGATCTCCTGGAAAATAGTTGAATACTTTCCTCATTGTATTTAAAAGGAAAACAAAATATCTAATGGTTGAGCTAGGACTGGTGGTAGATGCATTAATTCCCAGCATTTGGGAGGTAGATGCAATTGGATCCAGGTCAGACAGGGCTACATAGTTAGAACATATCCTTAAAATCTAAAAACAAACAAATCTAATAACATTTAATCTAATTCATAATGTCTTTTTTCTTAAGTCTAATGTGTAAGTTTTATGATTTCTACCTCTAATAGATGAGAAAAAGAACTAAAATTGACTTGACATTTATAGATATCATTAGGAGAAATACAAGGAGGGGAGATGAATTTGAATACATATTCATTAATTTCTGGGCCATTTTATTTATTTACTTATTTGTTTATTTATTTGGGTTTTTTTTGAGACAGGGTTTCTCTGTGTAGTCCTGGCTGTCCTGGAACTCATTCTGTAGACCAGGCTGGCGTCGAACTCAGAAATATGCCTGCCTCTGCCTCCCAAGTGCTGGGATTAAAGGCGTGTGCCACCACCGCCTGGCCTGGGCCATTTTATTTTTAACAATAGAATACTCAAGCATGATTTGGAGAATGTTACTCTTTGAACAGCAGACTATGAATGGTAAACTCAAAGCATGCATCACCTCCTCACTATGATGCATGGTACATATTACAGAGCTACCCAAAGCATGTGAGACACATTTTCCATGAAGATCATGTTCTAGACAGCCAGTGTTTTCAGACCATATGGCAAACGCAGAAGAAAACACTGGAGAAACAGAACTAACTTCAATGCAGAGCCTAGAATAAATTTTTCTGACCCATCACCCAAAAGCAGAACCAGTTAGCTGAATTGAGCATAGATTAGCCAAACTCCAGCTGACCCACACCGCCTGGTCTGTAAACTACTGGCTTCTGGAGAAGTTAGTTATGCACCATCACTGTAGCAACACCTGAGCAATGAAATGTGGGTAAGATGCAATGTCAACTGGACACGTTCCTAGGCAAAAACTAACCCTCTAGCTCTAGTACAACTGTTAAGAATATATATTCCAAAAAAGTCCTGGGCAGAAACAGGTCTTTAGACCATAGTGAGCCCAGAGATAAAATTAGGAGAAAAAATCCCAAATAAACAAAAAAGGTTACAAGGGACAGGGGTAACAGTGACTATCAGCAGGGAACTGGGACTAAATTTCCAGCCCAGAACCAGCTCAGCGGCCCTGTACTGATCACAAATGAAGTTTTCAAAGGCAATTTCTAGGGTTATTCACGTAAAAGTGAATAAAGGTTTCTTATCCACATGTCACATTTTAGAAATATATTCTAAATGAAATAAAGATGTAAATTTAAACAAAAATACACAAATCCTAAAAATGGAAGAAAAGTTCTGTGACCTTGGGTTATACATACATCTTTATAAAGTATACTCTTCAAAAGAACCAGTAAATACATTTTCCCTACAAACTGATTTTGCTCTATAACAGGTGTCAAGAGAGCAAAAAGACCCACAAACTTGGAGAAAATATTTGCCAATCATATTTCCAAATATGCTCATTTTTCTATTACTTTTAATTTTTTTAATAATTCTTTGTAAATTTTAGATCATGCATCTCAATCCACTCATTTCCCCATCCACTTGTATCTGTTCTCCACTCTTCAAACTCCCCTCCCAAAAGAAACTAAGCAGTAAAAATTTAAAAATAAGTATATAAACAAATAAGAGAAAACAAAATGGCTCTTCCTGAAAGCTGTAGTGTGTCACTATGTGTCGTGTAGTGTACCCTTCTGCCACACATCCTTACTTGCAAATATTTGTTGCAATGAGGCATTGGTCTGGTGCAAGGCCTCTGGCTTCTGTTACACTATCAATATGGATTCTCAAGGGAATTCTTCTTAGATACCTGTTAACTCATTTTAAAATTATTTATTATAGTATTTGCTGAAATTATACTATAATTATGTCATTTCCCCATTCTCCTTCCTACCTCCATCCTCCCCAAATATCCCGCCAACTTCTTTCAAATTCACAGCCTCCTTCTTGACTGTTGTCATATATATATATATATATATATATATATATATATATATATATATATATGTGTGTGTGTGTGTGTGTGTGTGTGTGTATATACACACATATATATATACATATATATATACACATATATAGAGAGAGAGTAAATATATTTCCCCAAATACATAAGTATAACCTGCTCAATTTGTATAATATTACCTGTATGTGTATGTGCTTTTCAGAGCTAAGCATTTGCTTAGTGCTAAAGTGATAACACATTTAGTCAGACAAGAGACAAGTAATAATCATAATAAGCAATTGGATAATTGAAGAGATAGCTCAGCAGGTGGCCCTCAGCACCCACACTGGGTAGCTCACAACTATTTATGAGTCTAGTTCCAGAAGACCTTACATTCCCTGTCAAGATTCCTTAGCACCACAGTAACTTATGTACAGAAACACACATAAACCACACAAACACACACACAATCTTAAAAAAATGATAAGCAGTGAAAATATTCTGTATCAGTAAACATCTAAAATGCATAAATTAAAACCACCATAGCTAAACTAAACTAAAAGACATGCACGCACACACACAGACACATGTATACACACACACACACACATACACACACACTTGACAATAGCAAACTCTGAAGAGGAGGGGAAGGGGCAGAAACTGTAACAATTTTGGTTGCTAACAAGATTCTTTTACAAATTATGTAGTCACTTCAAAGACTTTTTGCAGCTTGTTATCAAATTTAAGATATATTTGTATCACGTCATAGCAAATATTAATATCATCTAAAATACCACTGGGACACTATTGCAAGTTCTATTATACCTTGCTTTCACAAGAGAAGCCATTGAGTAGGTGCCAGCACATGATTCAGTTATGACAATGTTCACAGTGGGTTCACATAGATTTCAGTTAATCACAGCCAGGAAGCCAGCATGTCGCACAGACTGTGTGCAACTAGTGACAGTTTATCTGTCTTAATAGCAAGACATTCTGCTCCTTAAGTCAAATCTGAGAAAGTCAATGTCTTCCTTCCTTCCTTTCTTTCTCTCTTTCTTTCTTCCTTTCTTCCTTTCTTCTTTTCTTTTTTGAGACATGAGAACAAAAACACCTATTCTCCTTGCCTCTGGGATCCCATCCCACCAACCTCTGTGATGACGCCAATGACTTGGGTTCAATGCTATCTCCAACTCTTTAGTCATTCCAACATTGTAAGTCAGTCTCTGTGGACATTGACATTGAGAAGAAATGACATGTCTGCTCTCTTTGATAAAAACCTCTAATTTCTTAGATGGATATACTTTCTTGCTCTTGGAGTACTTGCTATGGGGAAAACTGTCTCAGCCCTTCGTTGAAAGGCCTTTGCCAGCAACTGCATGATTTGTGCTAAAAGTCGATGCTCCTCTAATCATGTCTTCCAATGAGACTACAACTATGCTGACAGTTTAACTGCAGCTTTTTAGAAAACCTCCAGCCAGCAGCATCCAGCATCCTCCTGTATTCTTGACTCACAAAAGCTGTAAGATGATAAGGTTTTATTTGCTTTTACTTTTGTTTTTAGATAGCAATGCCTTTTGTATGGGTTTAGTAATAGCCAGCATGACCAGAAATGCTTATTGGTAAACAAATTAAATATGTAAGAAAGTGAAAGTCAAAATATAAAAAATGAAGTTTTAAACAAAAATAATAGACAATTACACAGATTGCTAGCTCTGCTTATTTAAATATCCCTATAGATTTATATTTTCCTGTCTCACAAACAAGGTGCTCCAGTAGCCTGGGAAGGAACTGCAATAATATGTAGCAAAAATAATATAGTAGATAGAATGTTACAATCATTATTTTGAACAAATATATGTTATTTAATAATAAAGTTTTGTTATCTCCATTTCTCATTAAATGTTACTCCCTTATTTTAGTTTTTTTTTCTATGATTCAATTTATAGTTATTGTCAAGTTACCATAAATGTTCTGGCAAAATGTCAATGTGTGTAGCATAATCATTAAATGTAAAATATTCTACAATTTATACACAGGGTAGTATCTCTGCAATTTAATATCCAAACTATGCCATCACACTAAAGCCCCAAGAAGAGGTGCAAAGTGGGGGCCATGCCACGTTGTTTTGCATCAGTGAGCTTGAAAGACACAGGCCAGTGCCTACTTCACTTACATTTTGTTTGTTGATCGACTTGAGCTTGATATCATTGTTAGCGATGAGC
Organism: Mastomys coucha; assembly: GCF_008632895.1. Taxonomy (NCBI): domain Eukaryota; kingdom Metazoa; phylum Chordata; class Mammalia; order Rodentia; family Muridae; genus Mastomys; species Mastomys coucha. The sequence continues at coordinate 2,223,041 of NW_022196914.1, read as the reverse complement.
GTATCCTGGTGGTGCTTATTTATCTTTTCTACATTCTTACCATATTTTACATGTCTGATTTACCATCTGCGGTAAATTATAAATGGTCACATTTTTTTTTTAAATTTCTCTCTTTTAGATGTGGTGTCTGCTCCCTCTCCCCTTGAATCTGGGTCTGATTAGAACTGCTTTGACCAATAAAATGTGAAATTGACTCTATGCCTGTTCTGGGCTGAACTTTAGAAAATTCCCTTGCCCTGAGTTCTGTTGAGCCTAAAGGAGACAGAAAGTTCCAGTTTCCTTCTAAGGCAGATGATATAGAAAGATTCTGAGGCTATTTGGAGAGAGGGTCAACTCAAGGGAGCTCATCCATGTCATGACTCCTCCTAAAACACTGAATGTGACTGACTATCATTGATCCTCTTGACCATTATGGTCCCAGATAAATACCTGCTGCCATTTATTGATACCACTGTTAATACCACAGGGGATCCGCCAGCTCAACTCTGCAATCACATAACCCCCAAACAGTGAGGGATAAACAATGCTGTGACTTAAGACTTTCCCTTAGTATATAGTAATATATATCATAAAAAGCAACTTCCAGATGATGGTATGTATTTATACATTTTATAAAATCCACAAAACTTCTCTCTCCCTAAGTGATACCCTCTTGGCATGTATGCCACTTAGATGTTTAATACAGATTCTGGTGAATTATATGTTCTGGGTTTTTTTTTTTTTGGTTGGTTGGTTGGATTTTTTGTTTTGTTTTATCATCAATATCTTTTAAAGAATTCAACACTTATTTTTTTGCTCTTAATCTTTCTATATCAGCATTATCATGACTTATTTCATCTTAAATACTATTTTGCTTCTACAAGAAATATGGATGTTGCTTTTATATTAAAAGTTTTGGTGTTTTTTGTTTGTTTATTCTATCATTCATTTTTACTTTATTACTTAGTTTAAAAAATAAAAGTGAGCCTAGCCTTTAACGGCTGAGCCATCTCTCCAGCCCTCCGAATGGCTGAGAAGCACCTAAAGAAATGTTCAACATCCTTAGTCATCAGGGAAATGCAAATCAA
>NW_022196914.1:2187618-2221049 GCF_008632895.1 Mastomys coucha | reverse complement strand
AAATAAAAATAAAAAATAAAAGTGTTCTTCCCTATATTTTTCTCATACCCACTTTCTATTGAATCTCCCTTTCTTTTCCAAACTCTCTGACTTTAGGATTTCTTTTATATTTTTATATCTAATATTTTATAGTAAATATTTAAATGTGAATCATGATATTCACAAAATATCTAAAAAAGAACTGATATTCTGTCTAAAGGAAATAAAATTTTAATAAATTTCCAGAAATGTGCACAAACAAGTTTGTGTGAAGTTACTTGGAGAAATCAACTATAAGAAACTAGAAATTCCATTCCAAGTCTTCTGTAGGCTTCTTTTTGATCTTTTCATCTTTATTACAAAAGAATTTGAATAAATAGCATAACCATCATGTGCCATTATACAGTTTACTAGCAACATCAACATTTTCAGATTTAAAAAAATAAAAGGATATGTAATTTGCATACTTACCTTTGGGAAATATTTGTAGTATGTTCACAAGGATGTCGGTTGCCACCAAGTGGCTTGCTTACCTTTAAATCATATTAAGGACTCATGCACTCAGACATACAGAGGAAACTGTGCACTATAGTGGAGTCTTGAAGTAGTGTTTGGCAAAACTGTTTTCTCACCACCATTTCAAAAGTTAATATGTTTTCATAGATAGTATATGCACCAAAATATTTCTATATTGTAGAGAGCTTCCCGCTAGCTCATCATATTCAGCCATTCTCATTTGGTTTATAGCAGCTGTATGTAAATGCCATGCACTGAGGATACCCACACAAAATGTAATTGTGTATAATCATGCCTTGCATCATCAGATGTCCAGTTGGCATTGTACTTGTTAAGAAACATTTAGCTCATAAGGTTATAAATAAGACATAAACCTAATTAAATATACACTCATGCATAAAATAGGTATATTACCCAGTAATAGACCAACTTAATAAGGAATGTTGTACACATGGATAATGCTAAAATGACCATTTGTCTGTTTTATCAAAAGGTGTGGTAACATGAAGAGAGATGTACTGACAATGATTATTGAGTAATGGATCACAACAACAAAAGCCTATCAGTGAAGTGTGTGTGTGTGTGTGTGTGTGTGTGTGTGTGTGTGTGTGTGTGTGTGCTCATAGTTGCTATGGATCAATGATCTAGACATGGTAGCTGGATTCTCTTCTTCGGGATCTTCATGGGGATGAAATTAAAGTTTTAGTTGGAGCTAGGATTACATTTAAAGCCTTGCTGGAGACAGATATACTTATGGTTGTTGGCAGGATTTAGTTTCTTATTTTTTGTTCATGTTGGTGAGAAGTAACCCTCAATTCCTCATCATGTGAACTTATCAGACAGCTCCCAACACTTCAGCTTGTTTTACCAAACTCAGAAAAGGTGGGTTATGTTTTCTAAACACAGAGAAAAATGTCAGAATCCAGTGCAATCAGTCTATTCATTCACAGGGTACCCACTCACACTTTCCCAGTTCATTAATTAGTAGTGTGTCATAGATCTTGCCAGTGGACAGATTTACAATTAGAAGAGCTAGATCATTGTGGGCCTTCTCAGAGTCTGTCTTACAGGTGTTTTACTTTTTCCCTAGTGCTGTGGTAAATATCATGACCTAAAACTACTTGGATTAGGAAAAGGTTTATTTAGCTTACCCTTCCCACCTACAGTCTATCATGAAGAGAAGTCAGGGCAGAACCTCAAACAGGAACTCAAAGTAGGAAGTGGAGTAGAAAACGGGAAGGAATGGCTTGATCCCATGCTCATTCAGACGGCTTTTTGTACCTCTCAGGAGCACCCGCCCAAGGATGGTATGGCCCATAATTAGATTATCCCACCCACATCAGTCCTATGTTCATTTCATCAACCAATAAAATGCCATATAGACTTGCATACAGGACAACTACATGCAGACATATTCTGAATAGAGGTTTCTACTTCCCAAGTGACTCTATCTTAGGTTAAATTGACACATCAATTTAACCTTCCGCTGAATTTCTACCAGGCCATATTAGGATCCCAGGGGGAAAGTGGGGCTGAAGGAATGTATGACTGCAATTTCTTCAAAAGGAGTTGTGAAATTTCTAAGTAGAAAATTTACACGTTGATTCGTCAAGAATTGAACATATTCAACTTCTCTGAGTCCCATGTAACAAGGTCCCCAAGACCACAGCTACTCACATGCTTTAGCCTTTATATGGTATTTAGCAAGGGATATCAAAGGCAGCTCCAAGCCCAGTCCTTGTAACACAGTGCCATGTACACGGCAGGATGTTGCAGAGATTTCTTACTTCACCTTTTCTTCATGTACTCTGATTTATTTCCATAAATATTATCCTATAATGAATCAATATTTAAAGTCATCTCAATTCTTTAATTTGAGATTTTTGGGGAAGATAGCAACACATAAACAAATGAACTCTAAGGAGTGTAGGTATTTGTCTCTTAAGGAACAAATATCTTCAACATCTATAACATCTTTCTTTACTAATATGACTAATCTTATACCTTCAATATAGGTAATTTAGAATTCCCTGGCTACTGATTGGTAATATGTTAGTTTTATGGGTTTTTTAACATTAAATATCTTTATCATTAAAAGGTAAGTAAGCTTTTAGCATGACTTCATAAAGTAAAATATTTCACTCATATAAAGCTACATACAAATCTAAAAGATACAGGAAATAAACCTAGCTTCTGTGTATCAAACACAAACTAAATTTTTCATATTGCCAAAACATAGGACATATTTTGTAGAAAATGAATTAGAAACCTACAAGTAAGAAAAAGTCAATAAAACATATTTGGCATATATATTATAACAATTACATTAGAATCACCAAAACATACTTTAACATCATTTTAAAATGTATAAATATAAGTATTTCTGTTAGCATACTAGTAAAGTCAAGATAAAACCTTACAGAAATTATCCTATTGCCTTATTTAGATAATGGCTTAAAGGGCATAGGAAAGGATTACAAGTCTTCGTTTCAATGGCTGGAAATGAAAGCAAGTGTGATTTCTGTCTCTCAGAGAGCATTAGTGACAGATGGAATCGAAGATTATATGATACATGACATTAAGAAGCAAGAGAAAAGTCAGTCTTGCCTTTAGAACAGAAAGTACAGATTGACTTTCTATTACCTCTGCAACAAGGAGCAGGAACCTTTCCCATTTTTATCTGTGTCATTACAAGGTTTGCTTATCTGGATGTCTCAGTACATCTTGAAGTATGGTTGCTCTCAAGGATCTAACCTTTGCCTCAGCCTTGTGGATAACCCAATCTGCAGAGTGTGAGAGCCTCCTCAAGCAGAGGCAAACAAGAAGCAGCTCTGGAAATACTGGGAAGCAAGTAAGAGGGCACATTCCGAGATGCCGATCCTAGTGAATTTCCCTAACTCCCTGCTGTAAGATAAAACCACCCACAATGGGATTTATTTGTCATTTGGTTCTGAGGTCCAAGATCCATAGGTTCCTTAGAATTATTACTCTCATGATTTTCCAAAAACAAAAAGTAAAATTCCCTAATAAAAGACTTTTAAAAATGATGAACAATGGGCTTGGGGTTACAGTCAGGTCCTGTTTCTCTGTCTACTGCTTCTTGTTCTAATACTTTACAGTACTTAGTTCTCCGTAATGTCTCAGCAACTTTCATCAGTATATGAATGTGGTGAGAAGAAAGTTTCCTTGAATTGTCTGTATTCCCACTTGCAAATGCAGTAGTCTGTTTTACCAACCAAAGTTCATTCATCCACACAGGAAACTCCTATTCTGGGAACTGAACCTTCAGCACCACCTCCACCCTTTCTTCTGAACTGGAATTGATTTCTGGGGGCTTAAAATCTTCAGGAACATTCTGAGGAAATTTGGATTAATTAGAAGTTTTAACAAAGGCTTGATGTGGAGAAATAGTGGTGATGATGGAGAAGAGAGCATGAAACTCGTAGGAAGGGTGAACTTTTCAGCTGTAGTTTTAATTTTTTAATTTTTGAGATTATAATATAATTACATAATTATCCCTTCCCTGTCTTTCCTCCAGATCCTTCCATGTACCTCCTCTGCTCACTTTCAAATTCATGGACTCTTATTACATATGTGTATGCAACCTGTCCACGCTGTATAATGTCACTTGTAGGAATACATTTCCAGGGCTAAGAATGGCTCTTAGATTGCCAAATGGTGTGCTCTTCCCTGGAGAGGACTTTCTTCTATCAGCTTTTCCTAGTTGGTTCTAGTTTTTGTTGTTGTTGTTGTTGTTTTTGTTTTTATCTAGGGATGATTCCTAATGATCTTTCCTTTATCCACATTAGCATGTTTATTTGTATCATTCTTCTTCAGGTCATGTTTAGCCAGTCATGTTGGTGAGCTTTCACGGGCATAGCTTTGAGCATTCCTAAGAGACACAGACTCACAGCAAACTCTGTGCCCCTCTGGCTCTTACAATCTCTCTGGTCCCCTCTTTGTAATGACTCTAAGCCTTAAGAACAAGAGTAATGGCGTAGATCCAACATAGGAGGGCTCTGAAACTCTACATGTTGATTCTTTATGGTTTTTCTATAATGGTCTCTGTCTATTGCAAAGATTCCTTGATAAGGGGTAAGAGCGACCCTTATTTGTGCATAAGGACAAACATTTAGAATGCAGTTAAAGATTATGCTGTCTTAGTAAAGCAGAGGCTGTAGCGCCTCCAAGGTCCATGACTTCACTGCTCTGGGCAGTTGGCGTCAGTGCTAGACATGATTTCCCTCTTGTTGAGTGAGTCTTTAACGCAATTAGAGAGTTGTTGGTTACAGCCAAGGTATGTGTGCTTTAGAAAAGAATGTTATATTCTAAAATTCCTAAGAACCATTGAGCAATATGCTTTTGTCTATACATATGCTTTATCTTGAATATGGTCGTGGCATTAGGTTTAGCCAAACAGGACACAAAAATGAATGGGATAAATACTCAAACCATCAAACTGAAAAGCCAATATTTTGATATTGTGAATTATATTTTGGGGCTGCATTTAGTTCCCTATAACTCATAAAAATCTTTGAAATGATCAAGATGGTAAATTTCCTTGTGTGTGCTAGTAAAGCAATTGGGGCCTGGAAGGCCTTAGGCAGCTTGAAGATGGGAGAAAGATCAACGCAATTTTTTTAGTGCTGTAGCTCTCTGTGGACAAGAGAGTGGCTGAAGGTTAAACTGATCAACTAAGACTGTTGATTTAATTAACCATGCTCTACAAAACTCTAAAAGAGTGAGGTTCAAAGAACGTTCATGCAGCTGACCAGATGGAGGTGATCCCTGGAGGATGGTGCCCTAGAGAAGGCCTAAGAGCTTCATCCATTACCTATACCTTTACTCATTATACTTTGTTATATCGTTTACAATAAACTAACACAATTTATCCCAGAGTTATCTGACTGATTTCACAAAGCCAATAAAACCTTGGTTAATAGACAGTCAGACACATATACATAAAACCATCTTGAGTTCAAACTTATCTGAAGTAGAAGGAATCACCCCAACGCTGAACCCTCAACTTGTGTGATCTCAGATTATACCCAGGTAGACGTTATCAGAATTGAGTTGAAGTCCAGGCCACCACGTTGTTATCCTCTGGGATAGCACTGCTTGTTTGCTAAATGGAAAACATATGACAACCCTGGAATCAGGAACATGTCAGGAGAGCATAATGAAAGAAACTGGGTTTGACTTCTCAAAAATGTTACTGTCTGTAGAGAAGAATAAACTTTGATAAACATTTAAATAAATGAGAGATTTTAGCAGTCTGGGGTGTGCGAATTAGAAAAGGCTTTGGGGGAAATGGCTCAGGTTTGTGCATGTCAAAAGAACAAAGTATGTCAAGTAAAGCCCTACACATGAACCAAACAAAGATGCCAAAGGATGTGTGTGAAGCAAAAGACACACTTGGCTAGAATGCCAGATGTGGGAAGAAAAGAATGAGCTCAATAAAAGACGAAAGCAGAAAGCTAAGCAATAAAATTACCCAAAAGAACAAAAATAACCCACGCATGCAAACAAGATATGGCTGCAATTAATGCCAAGCGTGCAGTGTTTGAATCTCCCAGCAACTTTTGACCTTGCAGGAGTACATGTTTGGCTCCTGCCAGTGGGTAATCTTAATATTCTATACATTTCCCTTTCTTTCATCTTACAGAAATGTCACATACCTATGGAGGTGATGTATACTCTTCTCTATATTCTGTGATTATGTTCATAATGGGCAGTGACATTTTACCATTCTATTCCAATCTTGAAAATATGGTCCAAGGGAAGGAAACATAATTAGTTTTCTGGAATGATCATATTTCTGTCAACGAATCAATACAAAATTTGTTTGCATGTGTGTTTCTATTTAAATTAGAATTCCCTTTTCAAATCTATACTGTTCGTTAACTAGCTCTAATCTCAAGGCCAAGAGTGTTTCGACTCTCATCTGAATGAAGCTCACCTAACACGAATTTTTTCCATAGTTGTCATATTCTTAGAAACACTGGACAAATGCTTTAACACTACATGTTGAGACTATTTTCTTTTTTTAATTAGATATTTTCTTTATTTACATTTCAAATGTTATTCCTTTTCCTCTTTTCTACTCTGAAAACTCCCTATGCCATCCCCCATTCCCCTGATTACCAACCTACCCACTCTCGCTTCCCTGTCCTGGAATTCCCCTACAAAACTGTTTTCAACAGTGAGATACCAACAAGCACAAAACCACAATGATCGTTCTAGGACCCAAAGGAGGACACTTGTTACAGTGTGGGAAATGTAGCGGGACAGCAGAGAACTAGGCAACCTTGTTTTTCTGACAACTACTGGGAAAGCTTCATGAATATGTATTTTGTGTTACAAAAAGAGTTTAGCAAGAGAATAAATTTATAAATATGGAGGCTTTGAATAATGGTGGACCATGGCACTGGAGAAATATCTCAGTAGTTAAGAATACTCACTGCTCTTGCAGAAACCCAAGCCCAGCACCTACATGGTAGCTCACAGCTATCTGTCACTTCAGTTTAGCTGATCTGATACCATCTTATGATCTCCTCAGGCACTAAGCATACACATGATGCACACACATATATGGACATACATACTCATATATGTAAAATAAAATACAATACTTAAAAAATAAAAATATTGATTATATACATAAATTATTTCATCTGCATGTATTGTATTATGGAATATACATTTATGCACTCTCAGATCTCTCTTCTGTTGAAGTCCCAATCTCCAATCAGATAGTATTTAAAGATGAATCCACTGAAAATAATTAGATCATGAAGACAGAACCCTCATGGGTGGAATTAGTACCCTTATGTCAGATGAGAAAACCAAGTAGCTTTCTTTTAATGAAGTACAGGAGGAAGGTCTGTGAACTGTAAACCAAAGGACTATCACTGGAACCTGACTAAATTGGTTCCTAAATCTCCAATGGCTAGCCTCCAGAAGTGCAGGAGTTAGATCCTTGGTGCTTGTAAGCCACTCAGTCTTTGGTACTTGGATACAGTCATTAGAACTGAGTAAGACCTTCATGTATAGCCTCCTTACCACTCGTAGGATTTCAAAACAGGAGTAAAGTAGCTTCACATAGCAAACATCGACACTAATGATTATGCTATCGCGTTACCTTCTACACACCCTACAGCCTTTCCAAACAAGAGATCAAGGTGGCTGGTGAGGACTGAAGTCTGATCACTAGTGTTATCTAGCTATGATATCAGTGAACTACAACAATGGCAAGCACAGCAGTATATTGAAGATGCAGTAGGGCACTACATATATTGCTGGTAGCCAATAGCTATGTAATTGGACTTCAAGCCCTTAACTGAACAAAATCATGCCTGGTATCAGAAACAGAAAACTACCTGGGGCTAGTGGAGTTATGGATCTTAGAGGAGAACCTACAATCACCACTTTACTAGACTCACATACTAACCAACTGCATTCTAAAACTTAGCCTTATATCCACAACTCTCACCCTTCATCGAAGAAGCTTCTCCTGAGAGCAAATGAAACAGAGTTACAGAGCGTTTGTCATATAACAGAGATAAACTGAACATGGGATCCCAGTCTTAACAGATATATCAACAACACTACCCCTGTATGTAAGACTCAGGGAACATCATGAAAGAAGAGTCAGATAGATTGTAAGAGTCAAAGAACTGGGATATCTGCTTGAAATTGAGTCTCCTAGAAATGCCAGGATAGCTAACACATAATAACTCAGCATTATGACTGCTTGAAAACACCTGATCAATGACAATATCAATAGACATGCACTTGTAGAAAGGGGAAAGCTCATGTTGTCCCACTCATAGACAAAGAACTCCTGCAAACTAATGACTTCTGAGAGAGTATGAATTAGCTTCTTGCATTGATGAGCTCCTTCATTGCTTGTCTGATACAAAGTAGTCACCTGAAATTTTATAAACACGAGACAGAAAATGAACTCATCAGGTTGCTTATATATTTGTATACATAGATTTATACATACATACACACATATGTACCCATACATATATACATTGTATATAATGTGTAACATTAATAAAGTATGAGATAAATATGAGAATTATTTAGATTTTAGTCCATTACATACTCATTTCTCATCAAATGTCACAATTTTATAGGATTTACCTTAGGAGAATTTCAGATATGGCTAACGTCTTCAAAATGATATGGTGCAATAAAAGTCATATTGGAAGTTAAGACCTGTTGGCATTGACCAGCTTGCCAGGCCCTGTCTTATATGGCCAGAAGTAGGCTTGAGAGTCAGACCTGTGTCATTTCTCCGACTCCCTCATTCTCATAAATGGGCCTTGGTTTCATGACTTCTTTCTAAATGTAACATATTTTAAAAACAAGTGATGCATTTGGGACAATTAGCTACTGATTCATTCCACATGTTTGTTTGGAGATGCTTAGACACATTAATTTTTGCTTCAGTTTTTAAATAATAGCATGTTATTTCTCAATAGTGGGTAATTATCATGTCCCTTCACTAGGGATCAATGGTCCCCCAGGAACCTTGTTTTGGAACAGCTAATCTTTGCTATAGACTCAGCATTCTTTAACTAAGATTCATTATGCCCAGACACATAAGAAGTAGTTTCAGTTAATTGGCCCATGATGCATGCATATGCATGACTCATTTAAAATTTATGATGACTATTTTGAACATTGATGTCTCTGGACTGTTCAGTTCCTTGGGGTATTCAAATGATAATAGATCAAACTGAAATAACATAACTTTTCTAAGAATTTTTTTCCAACAGTTCTTTGAACAGGTTAAAAAAATCAGTATTATGAGCTGAGGAAATGGCTCAGTGACCAAGAGCACATATTGTTCTTGCAATGGACCTGAGTTTGATTCCTATCACCTACAATCAGGCAGCTCACAACTGCCTCGAGTTCCAGATTCAGAGAGCCCACCCCACTCTCACTTCCTTGGGAACATACAGAGACAGACAGAGACACAGACAGACAGATGGACAGACATTTACATAAATAAATAGTAAAAAAAAAATTTAAAGAGAAAAATCATGTAATTTACAAGTCAGCCTGTTTGATGATAGTTGATGATAGAATAATTTTGTCTGTTACTTAAGCTTATAATTAAGCATTCCTAGAGTCACGGGACATAACTGGATACCTAGAGAAGCAGTCTCTGCAGCAGTCCTGTGTCCCTGTGGCTTCACAGGAGAATAGAAGGATAGTAATCCTGCTAGAGAGAGTAACTAGATTCAGCAGAATCTCATGCTGTTTGATTGCATGCTTATAAGTGCCTTAGAAAGAGTTCTCATACTAGTTTGCTATGGTGGCTCATAAGACTCTTTAATATAATGTTTGAAACCATGGTGATATTTTTTATATTTGTCTTTATATAAGGAAAACCTTGTTAGGAACTTCTGGGAATTTCAGAAAATTCTGAGTTATAAGAAACACTCCAGGTTGAAGAACTTACACATGTAAGAATCGATTCAAGTATGAGGCAAAATATAATATTGCAATATGCAATGTTCTCCACAAATTATTTTACAATGTTGATGATATAAAATCTAGAGAAAGACATTACAATTGTTTAATATCTTATGAAACTGTCACTGAATTAGTAGTTCCAAGATTTGTTTGTAGGCAAAGAATAACTGATTGGAAGTAGATTATACACAGTTATCTTTGAATTTGTTAAAGAAGGGATTTTTCATGTTTCTTGCACATCTATGTAAAAAAAAAAATTATGCCTCTGTTCATTTTGATGTCTGGTCCATTTACACCTGGAGACCTTCTCATGAGCAGCCAGTTCTTAAGGACTTGACTCCAATACTAGTCACAGAGAAGAGAACAGTCTGCTATTGGATAAGGCCTTGGCTTCCCCTTCACCACCCAGGGAACTTGGTGTGGGGGCTGCATTCAGCATGGCTTGCTTCTTTCAGGAGCTTTACTCATCTTTTTCTCCTCACTTGTCAGCTATTCTCTTACTACCTTGAGGAAGTTCTAGTTTTTCCTCTCTGTTGATCTTTAAAATGTAGTCTCTTTCCTCCTCCTCCTCCTCCTCCTCCTCCTCCTCCTCCTCCTCCTTCTCCTACTCCTCATCCTTCTCTTTCTTTTTCTTCTTCTTTTTTTTTTTTAAAGATTTGATCGTTCTTCTTCACCAGGTAACATAGAGGTATCATCTAATCTGGCATCTTGGCCAGTATTATCTCAATTCATAATATAAAAATCTTCCCAAGCCTAATTTCACTGTTTGTGCTAGTTCATTTTGGGTGTTTGTTTGTTGTTAGGGTTTTTGTTTGTTGTTTGGTTTTGTCTACATGATATAAACTAGAGTCATCTAGAAAGAATGTCAATCGAAGAATTTCCCCCATCAGATTGGCTTGTATACAACTTGGAGAGGCATTTTTTTTTTTTTTTGATTAATGATTGTTGTGTGAGGGCCCAACCAATTGTTTGTGCTGGCATTCCTGGGGTAGACAGGCTTAGATTGCAATAAAAAAAAAAAACTACGTAATAAGCCAGTAAACAGCATTCCTCTTTGGTCTCTGTCCTAGGTTCTTACATCAGTTTCCTGACTTCCCTCAATGATAGAATGTGACCTAAGAGTTGTAAGATGAAATGAAATTCTTTCCTGCCTTAAACTGTTTTGGGCAATGTAATAACAATAGAAACTAGGTAACACACAGTTAAAAACAGACACCTCATGCTAACAGACAAAAAAACCTTAGTATCAGAAATAGGTTACCTCTTTTTTTATAAGTTGTTGGCAAATAGAGTCACATAGTCCACAGCCAAGCATTACAAGCTATTTCCAATACTTTGAAATAGACTTCCTACCTCCGAAATGAGACAAGAAGTACCTGTTGCAGAAAATACCACATATTTGAGTCACAGAACATGGAGATATAAAGCTTTCACTGATTTGTAAACTTTACCCCTACTGGCTAGCATTCATGGTGCTAGGAGGGGCTATCCATGCTGCAGGAAAAGAGTAAGACTCAGTCTCACCCAGCTGTGAGCCCTGCAAGCTGCAATTACTGGACTGACAAGACAGAACTACTGGTACAATAAAGGTCCTAATGTTATGGGAGTAAATAACCACTTTCTGCTTGGCCTTCTCTATTCAATGGAGCCCATACCTGGCACTATTAAAGAGGCTAAGAGCCTATGATTAGATGGACAGTGGACTCTAGGAAAATCCAATACTATAATTCTGCTAAATTAAAAAAAAAGGTATTAAAAAATAATTCCCATTCATTTTTTGCTATGCCCATATATCAGAGAATTTCTCAACCATCAGAAAAGAGATTCTCCCTGGAACAGATGGGAAGCAGCACAAAGACTCTCAACTGGTCAAAACATCCAGAAAACAAAAGACAGTGGAATATTCAGCCCTTATTTGGACATTCATGACTATCTCTCCCCTCAAGGCTCAGATATATGTGTGGAAAAAAGAATAGTTAGACTCTAAGAACCATAAGTAGTAAACATCAAAGTCAAACAAACAGTGATTTCCAGACATGACAGAGTAGATATCCATATAAATGACCAGTAATTTTAGTAGCATACACAAGACCTTCTAAGGCTTCAGCCAGACAAAATCCTTGCATATAGGGGAAAAGATGTATATGCGAAACCACCACTAGTTGAGAAAGTGTAGTATAGACATTTAATAGCAACTGGGAGAAAGAAGGTCAGCTTCCTTTATTGACATGAACTTCTGATAGATTGACAATATACCAAATCTAGCTAGGCAGTGGAAACAACTCACTGGAGAATATATACCACACACACACACACTCTCATACACACCACACACATACACACACACACACACATACCCTCACACACATACACCACACACATACACCACATACACATACCCCGCTACACACCACACACACACATACACACACACACACACACACACACACACACATCACACATACCCCCTACACACACCACACACACACACACCACACATCACACATACACATACACCACACACATACACACACATACCATACACACACACACACACACATACATACATCAGAGCATTTTTCAACCTTTATCAGTAAAAGATTCTCTCTGAAATAGATTGGAAATAAACACAAAGTCTCACAAGTACTTAAAACATTCAAAGACATCTATTGAACAAAAGAGAGTGGTATACAGTGAGGTGGTTGAATATGCTCAAAGCACAATTTTAAATCCTCAAAGAATTAATAAATGTATTGCAAAAAAATGCCATATTGATTAATGTGGCACTTTCACAAGAATGTACAAAAATTTCCTCAAAAGATCTAAGTTGTCCATCAAAGAGATTTTGAGGAGAGGGATTTTCCCCACAATGATGAAGAAGAAAGAGTACTTACCATTCACTATGTTTTGTTTTTGAGACAGGGCTTCTCTGTGTAGCCCTGGCTGTCCTGGAACTCACTCTGTAGACCAGGCTGGCCTCGAACTCAGAAATCCACCTGCCTCTGCCTCTCAAGTGTTGGGATTAAAGGTATGCACCACCACTGTCCAGCATGTTCACTATGTTAATAGAGATTCTCATATCATGACCTCTTGTCATGATATGAGACCATATCATATACCAGTATATAACAACCATATACCTGTATATTCAAATATATATACTTGAATATATATATATATACATATACATATATATATATATATATATATATCCAGATAAAAATATATTTCTTGAATGAGACATAAAAAGCAAAAGGAGATATTGAAATTTTCATGCATGCAAAATTAGGGCAGAGTACCATAAACAAAAATGAGAATGAAGTTATAACCTGAGAAAGGGCATGCACACACAAATTGCAGAGTTATTTAAAGTCCATAAGATTGATGATCAAGTAGTAAAAGAATTGAGAATAGATAAATAAAAGGCTGAGGAAATCATCATTATTTCTGGAGAGGAAACTAAATTATTAATAATGTACTAAACTCAAATCAGAATAATTCAGGAAACATATGATAAATCCATTTTGGAGAACCATTTCATATCTACTTAAATAGCAAAGCATTTAAAAGTTGAACAATAAGAGGCCACATTTCTTTTTTTATGCAGTAATTAGAGTATAAATTTTATATTCACCTAGGAATATAATTTACTTTTAGCTAGTAATGTTCAAGATTAATTTTTCCATGGTCAAATAAGTTTCCTTCTAGAAATTTTTTTATCACAGAGATATGTGCAAAGGGTACACATATAGATATTAACACAGCAAATTGAAATAGTCCAAAATCTGACTATTGGGGGGAAAAGAATTTTATTTTATGCAGTTATATAAGGAAATATTTCACAGTGATTAAATAACAAGTGAAAAATAAATATAGAAATAAAATTTAGGAAAACAAATATAGAATACTATTCATGCAAATTTGTAAACAAACTTCATTTAAAAATATTTTCTACACATGTTGATAATCATACATGTGTATGTATATGATGTATATGTATTTGTATATGTATTCATAGAAAATCATAAGCCACAAAGTACATAACTTTCAAAAACATAAGGATTCTGTATTGTTCTCATAATATATAATGTTTGTTGATAGTTGAAGCACAGTAATTATTTGACAACCTAATTCAGTAATGAAAGCCAGGTTTCATGACTTTCAACATTAATTCTGTAAATAGTTATATAAAATTAGTTAAAGCTTTTATAAACACATATTATCTATTGAAAGAGGATACCTAATTTGTTCCCAAAATGGCTAAGAAGAAATAACTCTGAAAACATTGCTAATTTTATCTTCATTTCTTCCTTTTTTACTTAAATCATTACAACATGTGTTTTTAAATTCCAAGGCCATATTCTCCGCCATTTTTTCAAGTTTTAATCATTGACAGGCATTAAATTCAGATGTAGCAACATAGTGTCCCAGAAAGAAAAGTCACACTTATCTAACAGTTGGATCCCATTGCTTTAGCACAGAATGGAAAAGTCTAAAGAAACAGTGTTCTCTCACACATTGAATTTGCAATTTTATTTGATTTATATGGTTCATAAGTTATAGGAATTGAGAACGACTTCATAGAAGGACAAAAGTGATTTCAGTGTTTATGTGAATACATAATTCCAAATGTGTCTCAGGGCTCCTGAGTCCTTTCTTGGGAAGCAAGGAGTATACACTCTGAATGTTGGCAAAGGAACCAACTGCAATTACTTACCGTACATGCATAGCTTTAAGAAGTTCACTTTTTATTTTTAAAAGTGAACATTTGCCGTGATACCCATGATCTATGTTTATAGCATGTCAACAGTTTAACCTGTGATATGAATCTGGCCTAGAATTTCTGTTGAGTATAAAGATAGCATACATTTAGCTTGACCCACTTGACTGTAAGATAAACTCTGTTCAAGGCATTTAGTGCTGATACTCTACTAAAGGAAATCACCACCTCCTCTTGATCTTATTTTTCACATTTCAACCAGGATCAAAGAAAACAGATGTGAAGACACTAACGGCTGAAAGTGAGCCAAGAAAACCACAAGGAACCCAGCTGTTCTGAATTATGTGACCAGAACCATCATGCTCCCAAATGAAAGGTAGCATTTCTAAAGAGTCTAATCTGTAAAGCTTAAGCAACCTAAGATGATGATAAAGTTGTTTTTGTTCCTCTGAAAAAAATACTCAGCTTGTGGGGTCCTCCCCCTAGGGAGCACCTCACAGGCACTATGCCTATTGACACTCAGGGAGTGTACAGCCATCACAATTCCTAAGTGAATCCCCCCCCCCAAAAAACACAACTTGGTGTTCTTTAAAAGGAACACTCTTTCCCTCTAACGGTGTTGCTATTGACTGCTACAAAATTAACTCCTTTCCAAGAGAATGGCTTTTTAGAGTTGAACTTTCTCAAGTTTTATTCAGCATTGCTCATCTGTTGAGGGCCAATATCAGGTGGCCAGAAAAGCACTCTCTGCTGGTCTGAATATTTGATACTACTCTATATTATATACCCAGGTCCAGGAAATGTTCCTTTTCCCATCAACAAAGATGCTCCAAGGATGAAGATGGCTTCCAGTTGTGATGTCCACAAAGCAATTCAAAAAACTGTCCATTTACCATGGCCTTTATAATTTTTACATTATGTGACCTTTACAGGGGTACTGGTAAAATCCAAAAATACAGATGTTAGCATCTGTTGCTGCTCAGCACCACAGGGAGGAGTATTCACCTTAGGCCAGTTATGCAAGAAGAGAATGGTGGATGACTTCAAGGAAACAGTGCTTTCCAGACACAACAGAGAAGATGCGTGAAGGGATTGTAACAGCACACACAGTTAAGTGTACACAGGATCAAGCTGGACAATATCCTAGCATAGAGGAAGAGAGGTAGGCATGACGTACTCCATCTACCTGAGGAGATATTATCATTTGATGACTCCTGGGAGAGGAAAAGTCAGTTTTCCCAGTGAAGTAACAACTAGTTTATCACATTCATGGCCGGCTCCATGAGTAGTTACTCAACACAAAGTAGACTCCATGAGTTTTATGCTTAGTGTTTTGTTTTATAAGAGAGAGAAAGAAAAGGGGAGAACATTAAATTGAATGGCTGGGGAAGTAAGGGAGGGTTTGAGAGGAATTGAGCAAAGTGGTAAATATCATCAAAATGTACTGTATCAAAATCTCAAAGAATTAATAAAAATATTTTTAGAAAATTCACTATGTATGCCATTTGCCTGCAAAACTCAGGATGTCCTCATTCTTATTAGCTGAGTAGTATTCCACTGTGTAAATTAGCCATATTTTCTGTATCTATACTTCTGTCCTGGGACATCTGGGTTGTTTCCAGCTTCTGGCTATCACAAAGCTGCTACAAACATAATGGAACATGTGCCGCTGTAGCGTAGTGGGGCATCTTTTGGGTATATTCCCGAATGGTGTTGCTGGGTCTTCAGGTAGATCTATTTCCAGTTTTCTGAGGCACCTCCAGATTAATTTCCAGGGTGGTTGTACCAGTTTGCAATCCCACCAGCAATGGAGGAGTATTCATTCGTCTTTCTCCACACCCTTGCCAACATGTGCTGTCGCGTGAGGTTTTGATCTTAGCCATTCTGATTGATGTAGGGTGGAATCTCAGGGTCATTTTGACTTGCATTTCTTTGATCACTAAGGACTTTGAACAATTAATTAGGTGTTTTTCAGCCCTTTGAGATTCCTCTGTTGTGAATTCTTGATTTAGTTCTATACCCCATTTTTTTGACTGGGTTGTTTTGGGTTTTGGTGGTTAGCTTCTTGAGTCTTGAGTGAGGTAACTCAGACCCAAAAATACATGCATGGTATGTACTCGCTAATAAGTGGTATTAGCAAAAAAATAAAGAGCCAAATACAGAAGATACAGTCCGTCCTCAGAATTCAAAACAGTCAACAAGCTGAAGGACCCAAGTGAGGATGCCTCAGTCCCACTTGGAAGAGAGAACAAAGCAACCACAGGGAGGAGGAAGGGACCTGGGAGGTAAGGAGGATGGGGGAGCAGAGAGGGGAACATGATTGTCTATTAGGTGGGAGAAAAGGACTGAAATCCCTGAGACCCAGCAGAAAGAATGGAAATATGCAACCTTCGGAGGTAGGAGGTTGGGGGGACCCTCTAGAAAGTACTAGAGATCTGAGAGGTGAGAGACTCTCAGGACTCAAAGAGAGGAGCCTTAGATGAAATGCCCTACACTGGGGAGAGGGAACTTGTAGAGCCCACCTCCAGAAGAAAGACAGGCCATCAAATGAGGAATGGAGTTGCCATCCCACAGTCAAAACTCTGACCCATAATTATTCCTGTCTGAAA
This sequence comes from Mastomys coucha, assembly GCF_008632895.1. NCBI lineage: Eukaryota > Metazoa > Chordata > Mammalia > Rodentia > Muridae > Mastomys > Mastomys coucha. The sequence goes on along the minus strand of NW_022196914.1, from coordinate 2,203,733 downwards.
TAAATGCAGGGATGGAAATGGAGAGGAGCCTGAGGAAAAGAAGGTCCAGCGACAGGCCCAACGTGGGATCCAGCTCAAGGGGAGGTCCCAAGACCTGACACTATTACTGAGGCTATGAAGCATTCACAAAAAGGGACCTAGCATGACTGCCCTCCAAAAGACCCAACGAGTCAGATGCAAATATTTGCACCCAACCAATGGACAGAAGATGCTGACCCCTGTGGTTGAATTAGGTGAAAGCTGGAAGAAGCTGAGGAGCAGGGTGACCCTGTGGGAGGACCAGCAGTCTCAATTAATCTGGACCTCTGAGATCTCTCAGATACTGGAACACCAACCAGGCAGCATACACTAGCTAATATGAGGCCCCCAACACATATACAGCAGGGGACTGATGGATCTGGGTTCAATAAGAGAAGATGTACCTAAACCTCAAAAGACTAGAGGCCCCAGGGAGTTTAGAGTTCTGGTGGGGTAGGGGATGGGTGGTGGGGACATCTTTGTGGAGGTGGAGACAGGATGGTGGGGAGGAGGTATGGGATGTGGAACGGTTGGAGGCTGGACCAGGGGAATAAAATCTGGAGTTTAAAAATAATAATAATAATAAAGAAACTGTATTCAAGAGATTCTGTTGTTCCTCGTGCTGTAATTTCTAAGTTCATAAAGGATGACCATTGGTCAACAATAGCTATAAGTGCATAAATGCTCTTAAAGTCATAGAAACAGTGATGTTTATTGTTCTTTAATATTGCATGTGATCAAACTTATGTTTCCCTAGTTAAAAATTGGAGGCTTGATGAACATTGAGGCAGGAGTTGGTGGGTGGGCGGGCCCTCACAGAGGCAGTGGAAGGGAGGAGGAGATAGCAAGTTTGTGGAGGGTAAACTGGAAAGAGGGACAACATGTGAAATATAAATAAATAAAATAACCAAAGAAAATGAAAAAAATTCACTATGCAGAAATGCAGCAAAGACAGCACTATTGCTGTGGTACAGTTCATGCTGTTATTGAAACCCAATAGCAGCAGGAAGTCCTTTTCAACAGGGAAACGTTCTACCCTCTAAGCCACCATGTGATCAGTCATCTCTTTTGCTGAGGAGTTTTAGTAAATAAAGAGTCAACACCATGAGCCATGAGGGAAATGGTTGAATACCTATAAAGTGTTTGCTATGTAATCATGAGAACCTGAGTTTTGATCAACCAAAAGCTGTAGGAAATAGGGTCATGATGACATGCACCTGTAGCCCAGGAAATGGTCAGGGTCCCTGTTCATCAGCTAGCCTCGTCAAACCATGACCCTAGGCTCAAAGAGGGACTTCTGTCTCAAAAAATAAGGTAGAAAAGCAACTGTGTACAAAATCTTGACACTATCCTCTGTCCTTTGATGGTGCCTACATAGTCTACTGTAAAAGCCCAGACACATACATACACACACACACACACACACACACACACACAATACACATATATACACTGTCTCACACATACACATGTATACAGACACACGTGCACACACACGCACACATTCTAAATCACTGTGAGAAAATTGTAAAACCCTTGGGAGAGGGGAAGATAAGCCCAGGTGCATATCTGTATCTTTTAAGCACTGTTGCTGCTGAATTGAGACTGGTATGAGTCTAAGTTGCTGTTTACTGCCCCAAATCAGTGTTTATGTGTCTTGAGCATCTGTTCTTTCTAGCAAGATTCACCTTGGGGCAATGTGAGCCTGAACAGCTCTGTGGAGCATGATATAGTCTTTATGTTTCTACAGCTGTGCCCTGGCACAATCAATGTAAAAAATTACAACCAGGGGACACTGGAGTCCCTTCTCTAAAGGCTATATATTTTGAGATACTGATCTTCAAACAATTGTGTTTCCATTTACTAAGGGGCAATGGGATGTTGAAATTCCAGGCTGCTTTTATCTTTATTTCTAGCATCCATTTTTTTTTCAGAAAGTCTGGAAATTATGTTCTTCTGCAGATGCTAGCCAAAGAAGCCAAGTCTGACCCATTAACAACTTGCCAAGGATATCCCAGATCATTACTTAAATCATAAGAATTTTTAAACACCAATTAGTAGTAGTTTTCCAACATTTTTTGTTCTGTTACACCTCATATGAAAATATCCATTTATGTAGATAAAACTAACCCAGGGCCTTCAATGTATACCCTCCAAACACAATTTTGTTGCTCAATTTTATGCCAAACAGAAAACCTACTGACTAGTGTACTGAATAGTTTTAGTACTCAATTCAGTTCTTACTCCATCTCTTCTGCATGCATTGTCAGACATTTAACTTGGAGGTGTAATTTCACCTTTACTAATTTAGGCCATAACAAATAACATGACCTTTACTGTTTTGTAATTACTTGTCTGGCAACTGAGTGTCAGAAAAGTATTAGAAATTAGGAAGTGTGATTTGCACATTATAGACATCTATTTTTATCCAAGCAGTAATTCAGCTATCTAAATTTGCACTCACTTATTAGGTGTTAGGTATATGGTTGCAGTAGTTTAGATGACAATGGTTCCAATAGGCTCATATAGTCGAATATTTCATGCCCAGTGGTGGAACTGTTTCAGAAAAATTCAAACATGTGGCCTTGTTGGAGGATGTGTGTCACTGGGGGAAAGCTTTGAGGTTTTAAAAGCCTAAGCGATTCTTAGTTCTCTCTTTCTCTCCCCCCCGCCTCTCTCAGTGTGTGTGTGTGTGTGTGTGTGTGTGTGTGTGTGTGTGTGTGTGTATCTATCTACCTCTGCTTCTCTCTCTCTTTCTCTATGTATGCATCTGTCTGTGTGTGCATGTGGGTCTGCCTCTCTGTTTCTGTGTCTCTCTGTCTCTTTTTCTTTGTATGCATCTGTTTCTCTGACTCTGTTTCTCCATCTCATCTGTCTTTTTGTCTTTCTCTCTGTCTGCCTCTGTTTCTGTCTATCTCTTTCTCTGTATCTTTTTCTCTGTCTCTTTTTCTCTCCCTGCCTCTCTCACACATATTCTCCCTCACAGATACTCTCTCACATATCCCCCCCCCCTCAGCTATTGCTCCAGCATGCTGCTTGCCTATTGTCATACTCCCCAACTATGATGGTTATAGACTCTAACTTTCTGGAATTTTAAATGTTTTTATTTTTTATAAGTTGCCTTGGTCACTTCACAGCAATATAAAAGTAACTAAAACAATGGGCATATGTATTAAGGTAGACTAGAAAAAGGAAACTTAGCCCAACATAAGAAAATTTTCTTTCCTGATTTTGGATAATGACAAATTTTACATTTTTTACATAAACTACCAATAATTCTCTGATTATTCTTCAATCATGTAATTCCCCTCTTTCTACTTCTGTAGAAATAAAGTTCAAGACTACTGAAAAACAGTGACCTAACTAAATCATAGTCTGTAATTTAGTGTTGTCACAAGGTCATGGTGGTCAGTTGATGTGGGTTAGAGGCACACAGTTGTCATTGTTCTTTATTGTAAACTAAGCATGTATGTTAATGTTAATGTTGCATCTATACTTGGCCTTCTTCTGCTTATTCCTGGACAAAAATTGAAGTTAAGGAAGTTAACTACAATTTACAAAAAATCATGACTGCATCTTGACAAGTGATCCCACTTGCAATAAGAAGTGGTTTAAGAAATAAAGACCTCGCAAAAAAGTAAAATCATTCTCAGTTCTAAGATATTAAGGCTGTCCCTAAAGCTGTAGTCTGGCTGTAGAATCCATTCCCCAGTAGGGCTGTCTTGTCTGGCCTCAGTGGGAGAGAAAGTACCTAATTCTTTTGAGATTTATTGAGAAGGGTTGGGGATATCTAGGGCAGGAGGGGACATCCTCTCAGAAAAGAAAAGGGGGGAAAGGAGAAAGGGGAGGGGCCTGGGGGGACTGGCCGAGGGAATGGAATAGGTCAGTGTTTGGGATGTTAATTAATTAATTATTTAGAAAAGATTTTTAAGTCTCATGTCTCAGATATACTGCCTATTGACTTCTGAAATCAGGTCTTTAGATTCACCTTTTCTCTGGAAATCTTTTTTTTTTTTTAATCTCATCAGACCACATGAAAAGAAACTGACTACTGGTACCCATACTTCATCCTGCCTCATCCTCCCTTACTTCTTCACAACCTTCAGGAGGCAGGGCTATCTGTGGAATGAAAAATGACTGGGAACTCAAGCTGTCTTATGCATACAATAGTGGAAATAAATATTTAAATCCAGTAACAATGTTTTGGTGGGGAAGGAGAAATAGAAGCTAATTCATCTAGAAAAGGTGACCCCAGAGCCATACAAATTAATTCAAAACACTCAACAACATTCTTTAACCTACATGGTCTTGCTCTTCTAAAGTCTTTCTTCTAAACCTTCATGCCCAGGGCCCACAGTGTCTCTTCTGTGGTCTTCCAGGAGGCACAGTTATCCTCTGCCTTGGGCTTCCAGTGAACTTAACCATCTTCCTGATAGCCAATCCACTATAACTGTGTATTTGTGACTACTGTGTTTGAGTAGTTGTAGGCTTTGCAGACTTATAAATAATAGGAAGTTGACAGAATCCTTATCAGACTTAAATGTGAGCCCTAGACATCCTCATCAGAGCCTAATCAGAGCCCTTTGTTTCGAATGGCATTTTAATGGAACACACATGCAAGGAAAATAAATGATGCGCTTTGATTTGGGTCTGTCCCTTTTGAGGGGCCACAGATTGTCATCACACTTATATTTGTCCAAAACTTCTAAATAAAATACAAGCATAGTTTTGAGCAAATTTCACTTGATATAATAATCTTCATTATTCAAACAAGCTACCCCAGCTGGAGACAATTTTTGAAGTAGTCACTTTTAAAAAAATTACTTGCCAAGTAATAGACTTGTTAAATAACAAATGTCAAAACCAGACCTCTGCAGTGACTAACAGGCACTCACTGAAGCAAAAGAAAATATTCGAACCCAGTGGAATGTTAATCTAATATAAATGTGCTTATGCTAGCAAACACCAAGCCTGAACAAAAAAGCATGATATAAAAGACAATAATTTTATATAAATATTATTATACTAGAAAATGCTAAATTTCACAAGTTGCATTTTTAAAATGTAAGCTGTGCATGTTTTTTGCATATAATGTACAAATTTTACCTAACTTAAATGTACCTTAGATCTCAATCTGGTTTCAGAACAAAGTAGTTTTGATTAGTTACAAAGTGCTTTAGTATAAATGTGAAAGAATTTATGAATGTCCTAGATTCAAAGATATGAGAAGGCATTTAGACTGAACTTCCTTAAAAAAAAATGACTAGAGGAGACATTAGATCCAGAAAAAGCATTGTGATGTTAAAGTAAAACACTTGGAGATGAACAGTTTTGAACTAAAGTCTTAATCTTTATTCTTATACATAAAACTTTTAACTTTTTGAGTATGAAATAACTGATTTTCCTATGTTGCCATCTTTTGCATTTAAAAATAGAAGTATTTTAACAGTTAACTTACTGGTTGTTTTAAGAGTTCAACAACATGTTATATATAAACAAAATCTGATCCGTAGCTAGTGTCCATGATAATACTGTAACACTGGAATTCATTCCAGATACTTGAAATAGTCTGTGAACTCCAATCCTAGGAATATCAACTTTTATACACACGTTTTTGTGCAGATTCCTTGTTCCCTTTTTTTGGGATGTCTCCTTTGCTTTTTAACATGATACTAAAAGAGTCAGCACTTAACCATACATCTCCCTTCCACTCAACACTATTAAAAGTCCTTTGCAAGATAAAAGTCTTGGCTTCACTAATTTTCTAAATTTTCTCTTTCAAGAAAAAAAATTCAGTCTCCAAAATATTTTGGAATGCCTAAAATAGTGATTAACTAATTACATGATATCTCTTATTAACTCATTCAAAGCCTTCCTGACAAAGATGGACTGAAGAATAAGTTAACTTGTTCCAGAGTAATTTTAGGTTATCTTGACCTTGACTTAAACTTTGCATAATTTTTTTTAAGACAAAAAGTAGTTATGCACTCAACAACTAGTATTACCAGGAAAGCTGACTGACTACAGATCCAGAATGCCATTATCATAGAGCTGAGCTACTGGATGGACCTCTTTTAAGCCTAGCTGATCTTAGGTTTGGTAAAGGAAGCCTTTCTTTACTCTGTGTTCTGTGTTCTGGAAGACTGTTTTTCCTTTCTTTCATTTGATTAGGAAAAACTATAAAAAGCCTGAAAGATTGGGAAAATGCTTCATGAAGCCCTCAGACCCCATAGTCTTGATAGTCCTTTGTCATTTTTTTTTTTCAAGTCTGCACTTGGTTTTCACAACTTCTCTCTGTTTCATGCACAGTTCATGGGTCTTTAGAAAGGAAGTCAGAGTTCTTCCTTGTGCATTTTTTATCCTTGTGCAATAATTTTTGCTACCTCCTCTTAAATGTAGACATCTTGGCAGACAATAACAAACATGAGGATGAGATAAAGAGACTCATGTAGACAATCTTGGACACTCTGTAGATGATGTTGAGAGCAATGATTTTAAAGTTGTGGCCTTGGCTGTAGAGAGAAGGGTGGAGTGGAAAGCACGCATTAAGCACTGATGTGTGGGCCCTCTTGATAAATGGAGCTCTTTCTACAGCACCTTTGACTCTGCCTGTTCAGAGCTTGACTTACAGCTCCCAGTTCTTCCTCACTTTGAAAACACATTGGCCATACCAAGCTCCTGTCAGGAAGTGCTTCTTGGCATCAGCAATAGTGGCAGGGTTTAGTGTCTGCAGATGGGATGGATCCCTGTATGTGGTGGTCTCTGGGGAGCACAGGGAACCCAATGGAAGAGCTAAGGGAAGGACTGAAGGAGCTAAAGAGGACTTCAACCTCATAGGAAGAACAATATCAACTAACGGGACCACCCAGAGCTTCCAGGGACTAAACCACCAACAAAAGAGTACACATGGAGTGATCCATGACTCCAGATTCATATGTAGCAGAGGAGGACCTTATTTGGCATCAGTGGGAGGTGAGGCCCTTGGTGCTGTGGAGGCTTGATACCCCAGAATAGGGGAATGCTAGAGCAAAGAGACATAAGTGGGTGGAGGAGCACCCTCATAAAGGCAAAGGGGATGGGGAAAGGAGGGATGGGATGGGAAGTCTATGGAGGGGTAACCTGGAAGGGGATATCATTTGAAAAGTAAGGGAATAAAATGATTAATAAAAAAGAAAGAAAGAAAAAAGAAAAACATGGGCAATGTATGCTAGCAAGATGGCTCAGCCAGCAGAGGTACCTGCTGCCAAGTCTGGCCACCTGAGTTCCATCCCTGGGTCCCATGGTGGAAGGAGAGAAACAGCTTTCACTGACGTCCACATGCATGCTGTCTACACACCCAGACACCCACACACATGCAGCTACACATGCTCACACACAAAATAAATATGGTAAATTTTTTTAACTGGAAAACATTGGCAATGGTACATCAGTGATTGAAAATTACTGAAGTTTGTTTGAAGTTATAGACAGGAGGTGGCAGGATGCTGATCATCAACAAAATATTTCCCCTTTCTGAGTGGTTGAGAGAGAATGGAAGATATACTACCACCCCTTCCAGTGGCCATTAAACTTTTCTCCTTCCCTTCCCCTACCCCAACCTATCTATCTTTCTGTCGTCCTTCCTTCCTTCCTTCCCTCCTTTCTTCCCCCCTCTCCTCCTCCCTTTCTTCCTTCCTTCCTTTCTTTCTTTCTTTCTTTCTTTCTTTCTTTCTTTCTTTCTTTCTTTCTTTCTTTCTTTCTTTCTCTTCCTGGGTATTTTTTTCTAACACTCCCAATCACATTGTATTTGCATTTGCCATTTCATACTCAACGAGAGACACATCAATATAAAGTTAAAAGCTTTTGACTAGTGAGTTATCTGAGTACTTCACATTTGATAGAATATGACTTTACTAATTCAGACCCTGCATAACAGATGAAAACAATGGATGTAGAATTTGCATTTCGAAAGCCTGAAGATGGCCTTCCTATAATTTCAGTGGTAGACTCCTGGGCATTTGACAATGCATACTTTATAAAACATTTTGCTTAGAAGGGCTCCCATTGCTATGTCATCCTTAGATTTGATGCTAAACATCAAAAGAAACAAAATGTCCAAATATCAAATCCAAGTAGGAAATGTTTCAACAGATTCATTTTGGTACCAAATTTACTTTTCTTTGAATTTCAAGACCATGGGTGTGGGCTTGATCTCAGACCACTGTGTTAGGCTGGCTTCATTGTTAACTACCCTATTCTGTTAACTCTCTATTGCAAGGCCTAAGGCTAAGCCATATTGCTTCCAGCACATCTAAATTACAGGATGGACAGTCTTTACTAAACAAATAAATCTCGCTAATTACAAATTATTGTAAGGGGAAAAAGAATTAAGAAAACTTGTAGCAGAACACTGAAATTTATATTACCACATTCCAAAGTGTAGAATTTAGAACTGGATGAAGAGCTTCAATTCTGTTTGTTTAAAACATGTCTATGCTGCGTTTCTTCTGGAGAATTTTACATGCAACGAATGAACTTTGTCCTATAGAAGATACTTGTTCGTAGTTTTGATTTTTTTTTCTTTTGTACCTTCTGTGATGTTTTAAACAGAAGCCAGCTAGCGATGATTCTATTAGCTATAGGCATGTTATTTCTGTTTTTCTAATGTGAGCACTTTCATGACCTCATCCAGCTAAGTTTCTTCTTTGGCTGCCAGTTACCACTGAGTCTTTCTCTTTGTAATGGTTCAGCTTGTTTTATTTGTCTTTATCTCATGATTTGATTGTTTTGATCATGTGATGTGGAGGAAGGGAGGAGCAGCTGAACTACAAATTTAAATTCTGCTACGCAAAGAGAAGAGCCAGTAACTCTGTCATGAAAGGAAAGAGGAACCAGAAGTTCCTGGTAATGAACATGACAAATGTAGTGGATTCCACAGAAATAAAAGGAAAGGGAGGAACATGTTCCTGATCCATGCTGCAGATATGATAAAGAGGAAGACTAAATTTTATCCAGAAGATGGAGCATGCTCTGTGAAGCTGCATGAGAAATGGATTGAAAACAGTTGTGAAGTTGTGATGAGTACCAATAAAAACTGTCATGTGCTAGCCAAAACTATTGATCCCATCAACCCTAAAATTGATTATGTGTCTTCACACCCTAGAATATGTATACATTGCTTTTGCCAAAAGCTTTGTCATTCATATCACTAACACTTATAAGCACAGAAATAAGAAGCACCTACCCTGGGCCTCTAAGGGCATGACATTTAAACAAAAGTCCATGATACCAAAAGTGTTTGCTATAGTAAAGTAGTTTATGTCAGATGCTAGGATGAATGGAGGCTTTCAAAATTTTCACCAAATGCATGAGATTTTCTGGTCATGGCATGGTAAGGAGACTGTCGGAGACTAAGAAGCAAAACACAATGCTTGCTGACATAACAGAACATAACAGAACTCAAAGGGGTGCCAAGGGAAAAATGGTTGTTGATTTAAAAAAAAAAATTCTACCAATCTTCAAAAGACACATCTTGCAAATGAACCTTGGTTGACTGTTAGACATCGTTACAATTATTAACATTTTTAGCTCATTTGCTTGGCTTAGAAAACATCAATGTCAGTAACTTAAGTTTCAGATAAAGACTTTTTTTTTATAGCTCAAAGAATATATCACAACTTTTTGTATCAAATAATAGAACATAGAAAAGCTATAATTTCTTCAAAGATAGTTATCTCTGTGGTAGTTTCTGGGCCAGGGACAGCAATTATAAATTTAGAAAAAAAATGAAAATTCTTACAGAAGTGGGTGGAGTAGGAACTATTAACACTAGCCAGCACAATAACTTTTCACATTTTCTCCAAATTAAAGAAAGGACAAGAAAGAATGTCTTATATACTGGACATTAACTATCATTTGGGACATTATTACTCATTTATAGGGGAAGAGAATACTATTGCCTAAGAGACTTTGGCAGGGCCATGAAAACCATCTTCCAGAATTTTCTGAAAACAGAGATCCTTGATATTTACCAGTAATTTTCTATGCCTGAACTTTAGACACTAAAAATCCTGAAAATATCTAACTGCTTTCCGTAGTAATTGCAACTAGAAAACAACGCTATTCTATCCCTGTAGTAAAATAGTATTATTAGAAAGGATGGTTTGAGGGTTTTTAAATTCAACATGACCACTACACTATCATGAATGCACTATGTCAGAAACATAGATATATATGTGTTTTTACAGTCGCTGAGAACAGGTGGGGGCCTCAGCCGCAGTGGCCCTGGGCCAAAAGGAAAAAAGGAGAGGAGAAGAAGGTGCTGGGTGGTTTTCATGTGGGTGAGAGTCCTTGGTCTGGTCTGGGAGGCTTTCCTGCAGGAGATTAGACAAGGCTCTTTAGGGGAAGGCCTATTCCATTGTTCCAGCAAGGAAAATCTAGATGAAAGGAGGCAGCCCATGGTTTTAGAGCTGTACTGTAGAAAACAGAGAGAGAAAGACAAGGTAGAAAAGTAGAGGCCTGCTGTGGCCACATGGAGAGAAGAGACAGGGAAGGGGAAATAGGGAGCAAGAGGTGAAAATAAAGACAAGAAAGAGAGCAAGACCTTAAGAGAGAGAGGAGGGGCCAAGCAGCCTCTTTTATAGTGGGCTGGGCTACCTTGCTGTTTTGAGGTAACTGTGGGTCAGGACATACCTGGCTATATCCAGGTGACTCTGGGGGTGAAGTCCATCCAGAATACTAGGAGCTTGGGGCATTGCTCTATGTGACTGATCTACAGGATAATGAAGGGCTTATGCTGTCTGGGGGCATAGCTCACTGTTCCATCCCTTGTAGAATTTTCTACTGAGTCTCCGGAGTAAGCCTTGCTCAACCAGAACACAGACTGCCTTTCATGGTACAACATCTCCTCCCTTTACTTTTTAAAAAAAGATAGGGGTCCCTGGAGTGACTGTGTCATTTGTAGTGAAAATTTTGGGTGGAGTAGAAGTATCGGAAGAAAACATGTAGGCCAGAGGAGTAACACAATTAAGCCAGCATGGTAAAGTGGATTAAGGGTTGGGAAGGCAAGGTATTATAGAATCAATTAATTGTTCCATGGGTAGTACAGTTTGAGGGTAATAACATCAGTTTTGAACAGCAATTAATTAATCTACATAGACATTATGTTTTCCTTATTATCATGTAACTTTCCCCAAGTTCAGCAGCCATTTCGTTTTGGCAAGAGAGTTCGTCTGTAGCTGGAAGTTCCCAAGTCTTTCCTCTGTGGGGTTCAGCGCGTGTTTCGGGAGTCTTCAGTCAGATGAGGTGTCTGGAGGAAGGCAGCTTTGTTGTCTGCAAGTCTCAGGAGAGGTCATTGTCTCTGCTGGATCTGCGGCTGCAGGCACTGTCCTTTTCTTTTGTGGGGATAAACCTGTAGGGTCAGTCATTACAAGAGAGCAGAATCCCAGCAGCAGGATATCTGCATAGGGTGGACAGCAAAAGTTAAGCCTGCAATGTGCTTGGGAGCACATCATGGGTCGTTGGTAGGATCCTAGAAAAGCAAGGATGTGTGAGGGATTTAGTCCTGGAAGAAATTCTTTTAGTCTGCTTTGGATGGCTGAGGAAGAAAATTATGCATCTGGGATAGGCAGTAACAGTTTGTCCGTAAAAGGAAACTGGTTGTTAATTAAGGATTGAATGATGGTAACCAGCATAGTTGATTTCACCTGTGGACGTAGATTACTTCTCATGAATGACTTCTGAACCACCTTAAAGGAAATCTTAAACAAGTTGAAAACTTTTTAGACATACATCGTAAATGTTAGAAAGAAAAATAAAGAAGCAAGAAAAATTTAGGTTGAAAAGCAGGTTTTAGGTATTCCTGTATGGGGAGCAAGCAAGCAAAACGTCAGGTGCAGGTTTGGCGGATTTAGGTGGATGAGGGAGGGGCCTGCTCTGCCATGAAGTGGCTGTGCTCTCTAGCAGACAGGTTCCTGTTTTCCCCTGTTTGTTGTTTCTTGGAAAGCAGGAGATGAAAGTCTAACCTTAAGGAAAAGCTCAAAGGAACAAAAGCATAGAGGATTGAGTGAAAGGCTTTCTAGCCAAAGCAGTGATGGCCTGCTGGCCAGTGTGGGAGCTCGAATCCTGCCTTTTGGCCTGCAGGGACCTCAGGAAACTGAGTTGGCTGGCAGACAGGAAGCAGAGAATTCAGAGCAAGCGCAGCACGTCTGAGGAGGCAGAGAGTTTGGGGCAGCTCTATGGGACTTCTCGCTGCTGGGCTTGGGGAGGGACAGAGAGTAGAGGATAGAGAAGGCATGGACCACCACTGTTGTGGATAAGATGGTCACGTGGACGCAAAGTGGAGAGCAAGAGGGTTGGGAGGCAGCGGAGTCCGAGAACTTTTCTGTCACAGTGAGAACCTGCGAGAGCTAGCCACAAAGGGAGATGGGAAGAAGCTGGCCAGGAACTTGTGGAGAGAGAGGGGGTGGGGGAGGAGGAAATAACTCATGGTCTGGGGCAATCTGGAGTTCTGATGTGTTTTAGCTGAAAGTACGCTTTAGCTGGTTCTGCCTCTTGTTGATAGAGCAATCATCCTCTGCTACCACCTTTTGGGCGCCTGGCACCTTTCATGGTCCAACACCCTTGGATTCCCACTACAGCATTTTTTTTCTCTTACCAAAGAATCACTTTGAATTGCCCTTCATTTTCTAGTGCTGCTGTTGTCGCGGGTCTTGTATAATCTGTTTTTGTCTTTCGTGATTGACATTTTCTTTTCAGTTCCTTTGACTTGGATTCTAATTTCAAATATCTCTGAAACCAACAGACCGTCTGACATAAAACTTTAGGATTTTGTGTCCTTCCTCTTCTGAGTTTGTAACACAAATCTTAAAATGTTTGTCTAACTTATTTTCCAACAACAATAGAATAATAGTAATCACTATTCCTGGAAATAAAATAAAGCCTGAGGAAAAGAAAGTGAGACATGTGGTTCATAGCATATTCTGGAATTCTTCAGAGAAACTTCCATACTCAGCCAATATCTGTAAACACTTTGAAAATCGTGGATAATATTTGGCTGGAGCAACATGTCTGCTCTCAGCCTCCTACATCATCCTTATCACCCAGAACCCTGAGGCTCAAGTGATCTAGATGAATTGCTCTTGCCAATATCCTATATCAGCTCAAATCTTTTCCAAGTGTTGTGAACACCTGGCTGCATTTTTTAATGATTGCTTTGTATATTATTTCTCTTTCAAGTGGTTTATAGCTTGTATTGGCATGACATTGTTTTCTTCCCAGAGAAAAAAATTCTTTTGACTTGAAACTCACAAAATTAACTCCAAATGCATGACTTCAGTGTTAAGAGTAGCCTCAAATGTGTGACGAATCTAATCAAATACTTCTTGGGATTTGGAACTCAGGAACCGAAAACTCAAAGATTCTCCCTGTCCCTAAAACCATCATTTAATGGTTAGAAAATTCAAGCACATAGACTGGAGGAAATATTTACTCCAAACAAGTTGAATGCAGTCTAGGTGTCCTATTCAGTGACTTTTGATGGACATGTGCAATTTAGTTAACTCTCCCTGCATTATGCCAAATCAATACAAGTTTATTCTCACCTTAGCTCTGACACTTTCAATAATTATTCAGATGGCATAAAAACAGAGTTTTGTATCATCATCATAATTATTATTTTTATTGAATAGTACTAAGCAACAGACAGACCAATCAAACAGTACTCTGCACTACAGTATGGTAAATGAGCCCATTTTGACATAAAAAATTAACTCCTGGAGACATGGCTTAGTATTTAAGAGTAATTACAACTCGTGCAGAGGGCCAGATCAGTTCCCAGCACCTTCATAATGCCACACAATCACCTGTCACTCCAGTTCAAGGAGATTTGATTCCCCTCTTCTGACTTCTTTTGGCTCCTGCAAACAAATGGTACACATGATACACATGTATATATTCAGGAATGTGCATACACACATACACACATGAAAACACATACACCACAGACAGAAAGATGAACAGACAGACAGACAAGACACACAGACACCCCAGCAGACAGACAGGAGACAGAGAAAGAAGAGAGAGCAAAAATAATAAAAATCTGTACAAGTCCACAATAATAACTCTGTCTTCATCTTTCTTTCTGTAAAAGTGTAAAGTTTTGTGAGTACAGATCAACTCAGTTGGAGGCCATTTAAGCCAACAGTAAAGTCTCTGTGAACCCAGAACACAAAAACAACTTGTTTGTTTTGTCCTAATGCAACAATGGTTTTTATCTTTTATCATGTATGCAGCTGGGAAAATGCTGCATGACAGATGTGATCTCTCTATGCTGGGTTTCTTGTTATCCAAATCCCTAGTGTACCTTCAAACTTCCACCAATGTGCTGAGTACAATGAAGAAGAAAAGAAAAGAAAAGAAAACTCAGATGGATAAGAAGAAAACATCAGTAAGAGTCTTACAGTGCAAACTAAGGGCTGAAAAAGAGAGAGATGGAAATAGACAAGATTGAAGGATCAGCAACTAGGAGGGAAAAAATATCTAAGACAATGATGTGAGCATCTGAGATTTTGTTGTTTATGTAACTAAGGAGGCCTGGTGGTACTCCTAAAGGCAGGAACTGTAGTTGACTGGCTGAAGGGATGTGGGAGGTGAGTTTGGCACACATAGCAGATTCTTGTCAGACTAGAAGAAACTTGCAGATCAATGTCTCTAAAATTCTTATCCCTGAATCCCCCTTAGTTATTTCCTACCCTTGATCCAATGTTAGATAAAGAGGTTATATTCAGCTGACACTTTCTCCCCTTTTTTCAGACTCAAGAGAAAACATTTGGCTATTGAAACATGCCTGACCTCTGAGTACTGTCTGGACAGATTAATGTCTAACATTGTTCAAGAACAAGGAACGATCTCCGTTTATAGTTCCTCCGTATCCTGTCCCCACCCCAATCAGTTGTTCAATCACTGAGCTAATGGATACTTGTCAATTGGGAATGAATAAGGTGTTCCCTGATAGCTCACTGAATACTCAAGCATACCATGCTCTCCATAAGTTGTGTTTCTTATCCCAATTTTCTCTTTATACAAGGTAAATAGCAAGTGAGACTTAAAGGTCCTTGGGAAAGAGTGAACCGGGGAACTCACCAAGCTTGACATTACACGAGTCATATAATTATTATAGTTAAATGTGCACTTTGGGAATAAAACAAATAGTTATCATAGATAAACAGTAGATATGAAATGCTTACCGATGAAAATGTCATTGGTTTTATTCCAAAGTGACTGAATAAATTATCTGGAGTTTCTTATGCTCCCAGACAACCTGGAAAAGAATGTTTTAGCGAAAGCTTCTGAGGATTCTAGAGACTTTCTAAAACCTTCCGTGTCTCTTGAAACAGCTAAGTTTCTGCTTCCACTCTTATTTAAATAAGGTTCATGCACTCAGAAACATAGGAAATTAAAATTGTTTTAAAAACTGGGCAGCTAGTATGTGCTTGGATGTAAAACATACTGGAATCTAGGGAGAAAATAAAAATTGACAATCATATATCTACTTTATAAATCCCTATAAAATCTAATTAGGCAGTTTCTGTAATAAACAGAGTGAAAAGGGAGGCTAGCCAAAGACTTGTAAATTGGAAAATATCCTTAAAGCCCTTATAAGTCTGATATTTACAGAATGATTCATTCAGACAAACTCTTCATCTTGGTAATGGGACTGGATCAAATCAAATGATGGTTACAAGAAAAGATTATCTCTTTTTTGAATATAAAACTAAAACTTATCAAGGAATCAGCTAAATATTCATAGGTTCTATTTTACTATTTTAAAATAACAAATACCAAAATACAATGCTCTTTACTTTGTTATATTAATGACTAAAAGCATATGAAAATATAATAATACCAAATTCAAATGAAGCAAATCCTCATGTGCTCTCACAAAGATTAGCCTTGTGAAGATGGATTTGGGATCAAGTAGGAAAATAGATAAAATACAGAAGCAAATGTTATCATTAAGTCAAATCTATATATTAATTTTGAACTTTTTATATACTAAAATATACTAAATATTTCTATATTAATATTATATATAATATATTATTTATGTATTTTGTCTA
>NW_022196914.1:2179735-2187230 GCF_008632895.1 Mastomys coucha | reverse complement strand
TTATATATAGCATATATGATAAATTATGTTATATAATGTATGAACTATACATGATATATAGATTGTATATAATTATATATGACATGCAATGTATTATATTAATATTTCCATAAATTATATAATATTTATTATACATATTTTATATTAACAGAAACTATGTAATATGTGTTTATATATTAAATTTTAATATAGCAGTATCTCTGTAATCCTTTAAACATAAACTCTTTTCCCCAGAAAAAAAAATGTATCCACAGAAATGTATGGGGGAACAAGTGAGAATGAATAGATTCTGAAGACGTATGGACTTCTGAAACTAACTTATTAAAACCTGTGGTAGCATCCCTCAACACTCAATAAAGTCCTGGTAGCTGACCATGGCTAGGTAAATACTCAAGTGTTTCATAAATACTTTGGCAAAATGTGAACTCTATCAGTCCTCAAGGCATGAATGGTTCCTATTATATTCTGGGTGGGAACCAAGAGATCTCTAAAAGACCATGACACAGTGGTTCTTATAAGACTGTAGTTGCTGAGAGAACCAAAAGAGTACATTGGATTTTCTTCAGATGCCTAAGAAACTGTCACTTGAAAGTTGCAGGCTAGTACTCAAGATTGTCCACTACATGGTGTTTACTCACCTCCATCTAGGAATCTCAATAGCTGAAATGTAGGTGAAGCCTACAGAGATGTTGGGTTGGCTTTTCAAGTCACTCGGAAGAAGAATGCATGAGTGAAAAACCACAACGGTTACAGTGAAAATGTTTAAGGATGCAATATCAACTCAGGATAAAATCTGATTGTTTTCATTGAGTGGGTGAGAAGAGATGACAGAGTTTATCTCTTCATCCAATGAGAGGAAGAGACAAGACCTTGGATTTGCATGAATAAGAAGCAACGGTCATCAACAGTGTTTCATAGAGTGGGTCTTTGCATAGCACCCAGTGGGACAGGAAGCAGCAAACCTTATAGCTTAACTAGAACATGAGAGATATGGGTGCCTAGGACAGGAAAGCCACACAATATCTCCTGAAGGAAGAGATGGAGAATAAAGGTGATAGTAGATGGCCACGGCTGTCATACAAAACAACAATTGTGTGACTTGGACAGAAGAAATAGATTTTCTCACATTTCTGGAATTTAGAATCCAAGTTAAAGTATCAGTTTTAGCTTCCCCTGAACCCTCTCTTATTGATATTCGGATTGCTAGCTTCTTCCTTTCTCCAAACAAAATCACCCCTAATATCTCTATATATTCAAGCCCCTACTTCTCATAAAGGCAGCAATACTAAGAGTAAATGAGGCTTCACCATATTAACCTCACATTAATTTACTTGCCCCTTTTAATGGCCCTATCTCCAAATATACTCACATTGTTCAATATTTGGGTTAGGACTGTAATGATGAGCAGGGGGAGGAAATAAACTTTGGTCCAGACAGAGGGAACCTCAAGCTTAACTGCAACTGAGCACCACCTGTCATTCATGCCACCCTCCCAATTTTTTCCCATTGGAGAAGAGATTCTATAGCTCCAAGACCTTATAAAATGAGCAATGACCACACACATAAATACATATGCACACACACACACACACACACACACACACACACACACACACACACACACACACACGTCCCTCCAGGAAAACCTACTGATCAGAAGAACACCAGATCCCAGATGTGACCATGGTCAAGCATGAGAACAAAATGTAGGTCTATCTCCAAAGCAAGATGCCCTTTGCACAGGTAATAAGTGCTTTCTGGAGTCTTTGGGACAGTCCCCAACCAGAGAAGAAAAGAAATGAAGAGAAACAACTTTGGTGTGAGGGTAAAATGAATGAATCCTTTCAGGACTCCTAAGCATAATAGGAAACAAGTAGGTCCACAACATTACTACTAGGAGATAGAATGATTTCATCTCACAGAAAATAGATGAAAATAGACCTTAAAAACATTCTGTCCTGTCTCTGGGTTTGTATAGAACACTCATTTTTACTATGCTTATCTAAATTACATTTGTGGGAATTCCCCTGATCTGTTGTCTGTTCCTAGAATGTTCTATTTTCAGTCTCATTAGCTCTCTATACAGTAGGTCAAAGTCATGAGGTTTGCTGATGACCTACCACACCAATGAGACTTGTGGCTGATGAAGTCACATCAGCTGCATGAGCTTTTGGTTCCTCATCAGAAGTTGTGGAATTGCATGCACCAGAGAGTGCTACAGCTTTCAGCTGACAAATAGGAGATACTAACCCAAATCAGGTGATAAGCAGTCTTAGTTATGGGAATATAAGTAGTGTTATCCTACCAAACCCCCACATAGAAAGTCACAACACAGAATTTGGTAGTTCCCACTAGCACTGATGCTTCCTTCATGTAGGTAATTTCTCAGTGGAAATCTTTGCCATGGAGGATTATTTACAGCCCTTAACGAAATTGTCTTAAAATTTGTTCACTTCATTTAATAAGAATTAGTCATACTCTAAGTATTTCTGACAATGACCAAGACATCTGATCTTTTATTACTAACTAGGCACCATGTGATGTCGACAAATTCAGCAGAACATATGAATGTTCACCCTAACCCTTTTACTCCTTCCCTGGATACTTCCTTTGACAATGTACAAGGTCTGTTTACTATAATAGTTATAGTGCTATTAATAACTGTCATAATAAATTTGGGGATCCTTGTCTTCTTTTTCCTTCATTTTTGAAAAAAGTACATTCAAACACTTTATTCTGATTATGATTTCCCCTTTCCCAGCTCTTTCCATATCCTTTCCAAATACCTAACCCACCCAACTTTATATTTTCTCCCTATCTGTGTGGGTGTCTCTCTCTGTCCCTCTCTGCCTCTCTTTGTCTCTCTCTGCCTACCTATCTATCTATCTATCTATCTATCTATCTATCTATCTATCTATCTCATAAGAAAACAAGAAACGCAAAGGACCCACAAACATGTTTTAGAAAAAAAAAAAAAAAGACAAAAATAACTTCATTTGGGCTGGCCATTTGCTCCTGAGCAAAAGTGTAGTTGGTGTAACAGATGACACTTGTGTTGGATACAACTGATCTTCCCTTTGCCAACAGATATCAATCTCATATAGCTTCTTAGAAGTGAGACTGTGTATCCAATTCCCACTCTCTGTGTTAGAACCTCCATTTGGCTAGTTCAGTTCTTATACATGTTGCTACAGTTGTGAGTTCATATGTACATCTGTCCTCTTGTGTCTGGAAAACACTGTTTTCTTAGAGTCATCTATTCCCTCTAGCTCTAAGTCTCTGAGCCATGATAGGAGGGATTTGATGAATACATCTCATTTAGGATTGAGTGCTCCAAAATCTCTCATTCTCTACAAGTTATCCAGTTGTGGGTTTCTATCTACTAAAGACTGAGCAGTGCTCTGGTCCATGCATATAGAAGTATGTCATTAGGAATTGTTTTATTGCTATGTTTCTTTAACAGAATAATAGTGTTAAGTTTTCCCCTAGATCCATGATGTACCTAGTCTTGTGTTCTTGACCATTTTATCAATGTCAGGTAAGGGTTCCATCTCATTGAAGTGGGGCTTAAATCTATTCAGAGAGTGGTTGGTTACTCCCATAACATTCATGTCACTATTGTGCCCATATATCTTACAGGCAAGTACTTGTTGTAGGTCTCAGGTTTGTGTGTTGTGTGTTGGTGATATTAGTGATTATCCTTCTCCTCCAGTAGCATCCAAGTATTTTCAAGTACTGTGAACACTAGTCGGGAGTGGGGGGTGGTGGTGATGCTACTAGTTGGGCACCAGCTCAACTATAAGTTTTTGAAGTGTAGATGTGTCTTAGTCAGGGTTTCTATTCCTGCACAAACATGACCAAGAAGCAAGTTGGGGAGGAAAGGGTTTATTTGGCTTACTTCCACATTGCTGTTATCACAAGGGAAGTCAGGACTGGAAGTCAAGCAGGTCAGGAAGCAGGAGCTGACTCAGAGGCCATGGAGGGATGTTCTTTACTGGCTTGCTTCTCCTGGCTTGCTCAGCCTTCTCTCTTATAGAACCCAAGACTTCCAGCCCAAGGATAGCACCACTCACATGGGGCCCTACCCCCTTGATCACTAATTGAGAAAATGCCCCACAGCTGGACCTCATGGAGGCACTTCCCCAACTGAAACTCCCTTCTGTGATAACTCCAGCCTGTGTCAAGTTGACACACAAAACTATCCAGTACAAGCTGATAAAACTTTCTTTCATGGTTGAATACAGACCAAATTAGGAATCACTAATCTGATTTGAGAAATTGAAAAAAGCCTGCAGATGTTGTCATGGTAAAAATCAACTTTTTTCTTATAAAATTGTTACACTCACGGTGATTTACTAGAGTTCATAATTAATGTCAAAAACAAAAATATAAATTATAAAAAAGGATAAATGGTGAAAATCAGAAATAAAACTACAAAAATCTATAAATAACATGAGTATATCTGTAGAAAATCCAAAGATGTACTAATATACAGATTAAAATTAATTATAACAAACTTCAAGGGTGAAGAGATATAAATCAGTGATATATATGTATTATATATATACATATATATATAGTCTTTTACCAACATTTAGAAAACAAGAATTTAAGTATTGCACTTAAAATATCCTAAAATAGGGCTGGGGCTTTAGCTCACTCAGATAAATGTCCTTGTTTCATTCTCAGGATCACCTCAATAAGATATGATGGCACATGCCTGTAATGCAAGCACTTAAGAAATGTAGACAGAAAACTTAGCTTATATTCACCTTCAGTTCCATAAAGATCCTAAAGGTGAACCCTGGGTTACATGAAATCTAATCTCAAAAATAAAATTACATGAAATATTTTGAAAATTTTGTATAAGGAAAAGAACTAACAAATGTATCAAAACTTGCCTCAATATTTCCATTCAAATTCCTTTTTTAGAAATAAAATTTCTTACCTTTTGATAACTCTTACTAATATAGAAATGTCACAAGGCAATCAAATGTCACCAGAAAAGTAAGCAAAGGGTTGAAGCATCTTGTGTGGCTACCTAAGTCCTTCCTTCCTGCATGGTACAAGAGTCCTCTGTTCCTGGTAATAGACAGAATCTAATGAGATTTTCTCATACAGTGGGGAAATTTCAAGTCATAAAAAATCTAATTTTATAATACAGAGTGTTTTATTGCTTATGTGACATTCTCTAAGGAGCCGTGCCTCATAAATCAATAAATTCTAGGTTTGTGTACAGTAAGCTATTGTAAACCTGAAACATCCTGCTCAAATCACCCCATAGATAATGATTCCTCTCCTAGCAACTATCATTAGCCTGTTTTTCTAGAGGTCCAAAGCTAGAGTTATGAGAAAAACAGACTGGCAATCAAAGGAGGAATAAATGGATCACAGATCAGCTGCCATAAATTCTACTTCCTCAAATTTTTACACCGAAAAATACAAATGAAAAAGAAAAATAAGTACTAAGCTAAGGATATACTATTTTAATATAAAACTTTCCAATATTCAAAGATGTAAGTTTCTTTAACTATATAAGTAAGTCCATTAAATGTCCATGAAATTCTACCAGTTCTTTTTTTTTTTCTAAAAAATTTACCAAGCTATTTCTAAAATTTATATGGAAATACAGTAGCCAGAAGATGTACAGAAAGCATAGTCAAACCTTTTGGGGCTATAAATATAGCTAGTGCGACTAGAAAATGTGTCAGTTACTGCTTGTTACACAAGTGTCCAGTATCCAGGTAAGAGCCCGACATGTAGGTGTCACACGTCCCTAACGACAGCATAAGAGTGAGTGGAGATCTTCAGATGCTGGGCATCCACTGGCTAGCCAGTCTCTGAAACAGTTCCAGTTTAGGGGCCTCTAATGTCCTGTGAAGTACATGGTGTCTTCAACAATAGGGACAACATGCCTGACCTAGGGATTTTGTTAGATGTTCTTTGGTTCTTGGAGGGGCAATTACCATCCAGATGAAAAAATTTTATTTAAACTTTATATGTATATTTATAGTTTTTGTCATAATCTCAAAAATAAAAAAAAATACCTTGTAAAAATGAATTGGAAAATAAATGGTAAGACTCCAATATCAACCTCTGATCTTCACACATGAGCTCATCTGCATACACAAACACATGTGTGCATGCACACACACATACCACATGCACTCACAAACACATACACACACACTACAATTCAACTTAATGGGGAAGCACAAACACATACAAACACATACATACACCACATACACACATATGCACACACATGCATAGACATGCACCACAGTCAGATAGGCACACACAAACACACACTACACACAAACACATATGTGCATGTACACACATACACCACATTAACACAGGCACATATACAATACACAAACACACACCACAGACAGACAGACAGACAGACAGACACACACACACACACACACACACACACACACACACACTTATACACAAATATTACCTAACAAAATATTGGAAGAAAAAAAGCTAAGGAAATTATTTGGAAAGTATCTTTAAGTTTTTGTTCTTTCTTTTTTGAGAACAATTCTGGAATGATCAGGAAAAGTCTTCATTGTGATTAAAAGTGCCTGCTTGGATTAGTTAGATACCAGGGAGCACTTAACTAAAAATGATGTTACAAAAACAATATTACAGAACAGTGGAGCAACAACACCAGATTACCATTTGTGTATGGCTAGGATAGTAGTGATTTTCTACCATTCTACACTGTTTCACTGTTCTCTTTCAGCCTACAGGTGGGAAAGCAAACTTACAGAGCATGTGGTCCAGCATTCTCACTCAAGATGAATAGCAAACTGTCCAAATAAACAACACGGAGGAGAAGGAGATGGAGCAGTTGCTCAGTGGTCCTACCAGAGGACCCAGATTCGATTCCTGGCACCTATATGGCAAGTCACAACTATCTATATCTCCAATCCAACAGGATCTGATGCCCTCTTCCTACCTCCACAGGCACTACATGCATGTAGTTCACAGGTATACATGCAGACATAATACTGAAGCATGTAGAAATCTGTGATGTATCTGTAGGTTGGCTATGATTTCAAAAGTGCTATAGAAAAGTCATGATATTACCGTGGTCTAGTCTTCCTCTGCAGACAGTCTCCTACTGTCCCTGAAAGGCTTGTCATCTCTAGTGCTCTGGCACTTAATGTTGAGGTAAATGACATTATTCTGTAGTGACATTTCTTTGGGTTTCTTGTTATTTAAAACTTAATTGATGTGCCCAACATCAGATAAAGTCTGCTAACTTTTGGCAGCTGAAATTACAGAATATAAGTGAAATTCTTAGAAACAACACTGACGTTTGTTACATTTTACACATGAGAAAGACAAGATGGTTTTATGTTTTTCTGTCATCCCCAGTTGGAACAAACTCTGGAAACTTCAAGAAATCTATTCCCTTTAGAAATGGGAGATTAAGAAGACAGGGTACTTGGTTCCACATCCTGACGTTTCTTTTTTT